>NC_139349.1:80684316-80774316 GCF_055883805.1 Amblyomma maculatum
AGAAACAATTGCAATGATACGCATTTTTTTTTTCATTAACTGACAATGATGAAACTTAGCATTGGCAGTAGATTTCGTTTTACTCCGCATGTTGTTAGCCTGAGCAGAAGGCCGCTTCTTCGCATCATCCTTGTAGTTGAGTGAATTGGCTTTCTCACAGTACAGCCTAGTTCATGGCAAAGCACCCTTCACAGGCAAGGTTAGGAAACATGATTTATGGTCCCCACATCCTGCACGGACGCGCTGACGCACTGAGAGGCTGCAACGGAAATTTCCAGCGCAGTGCTTTTGACATAAAAATCAATTGCTATTCGAAGCTTATTTTGCATGGATTATAATACCTAGTAGCTGAAGAAAAAACGCTGAAAAAGAGGCAAGCGATTGCACAACGTGATAGAGTGAGCGGTAATAATTTGGAGTGTGGGTGCATGAAGGGTTGCTGTGTGGGCTGTTCATTTTTAAGGAGAAAGCCTTACTTACCTCATGAGTGGCGTAAGTAAGAAGTATAAGCAGAAAGCAATACCAAAAATATAACTTCGTGTTTTTATCAACATTCTGACGCGACCGTTCGTTGCGCGGTGTTCAGGGCGTCGCCATTTCATTGCGCATCCGACTTAGCAGCTATGATCAAGTTAAGTTACAGTCAGTTTGCTCCAGCGACTACATGTGTACCTCAAATTGTATGTCTTTAGCTTAGGTGTATATGTCCATCGAGAATTGAGATAAAAGAGGCGCCTTTTCTTTGATCTTACGTCATCGTGTTAAAAAACACTTTTTTTTTTTTGCGAGACAATTTACGAAGCAGTAACAAATAATTTCAGCGCGCCCGCTTTGTTGCTAATTTTGGTGTTATAAAACACCAAAAGTCAACTATTCATCGTGTAACTTCAAGGGAATAGTGCGCTCTAAATCGATAAACAGCAAAATTGGGATTCATGCCTTATAAAAATGCACCAGGGCGGGTAGAGGCTGCTGCCCTGTTTGTCAGTGAAGATTAAATAGCACATACGGTAGAGAAGGCTGAGTTAATGCGTAGCAACCAGACATCATTCAACTCCTGATGCAATGACGAAGAGCGAATTTATTTGCGGCGTTTAAAGGGAAAACAAATATTTGTATAACAGAGGGTAAGTTGTAAGGAAAGGTAAAGCGGGCGGGCAACAAATTGGGCCATAGAGAACGGCGGGGAAGTGGGCGGGATTTACCAAAGGGCCCCGCTTCTGTATGCAGGCTAAGTAGAGTGCTCGTCAGTGGATTGCTTGCGAAATAATAAATAATGACCAGGCACAAAGAAACGGTTTCGGTTCATTATGCATGCATGACCGCGTATATTATATCGCGTGCATATAGTGTACTTTGTGTGAAAAGAAAATATACTCTCCAATAATAAAACAAAGTATTTCAGAGTTTTCGCTTATGGAACAAAAAACAGGATTTGGGCAATAATGCTAAGCCCTAAAGCGAGGTGCTTTATAAAACCCTTTCACAGAGTCCATAATTTATCTTTTGCCTCGATACAAACGTATATCTTAATGCACTTATAGCGAAAAAAGGCTTTATTGGTTCGATAGACTTTATGCACACCGTCCTTTTCTATTCTGCTGTAGGGTAAGATAGGTATCAATTTATCTTATTATTTTTGCACTGATTATGATGATGGTTCTTTGATATTAAGAGCACAATCGCAACTGCGCTAGATGTTTATTACTTGAAGGAAAGGTATTAATTTCATTTCTGAAGCAGCACGTCAATTACAATTTGGTTTTTAAAGACATATCTTATACACAGATGACAGACAGCTGCCACGTACAGCAAAGTGCTGAATGAACCCATATGTTTAGAATGCCTAATTCGTAACGTGCTACCCTTTCTAATGACCTTACACGTATTTAACGGGTGCACTAAAGACTGTACTAGCTTTTCTTTATTTTTCATCCGCCACACTAACCTTACTTAAACAAGCACAACTTCCTGCATTTTCACTAAACGACCGCAGGAACGACACATTCATTTCCCTCCCATTAGCGGAGTCTTTATATCGAATTAGCTGGATTACGAATGATATGTTTTTTTTTGTACCACGCGATGCATTTGTAGCATATTTCATATACACTCTTCGTATATCGGACCAGATTCCATTGAGAAACGTCGAATTTGTCTTCACTCCTCTGAACGAAATTTCAGAGAAATTGCTGTGGAAGCCGGCCGGAGGGGTTATTTAATGAAGTCAGCGCTACCGAATGTGCTGCTTTTTGGAATCTAATTAAGTGGCAAATGCTCGTGCCTTAATCTGGCAGATGACATTAAACTAAAGAGTGTAAAAGAAATTCAGCACTAAATATCTGAACACTTTACAGCTGCACTCGGGATATAGTGCAAAGCTGTCACCCCTTTCAACGCCGCCACAAATAGTCTGGCTGTGTGCAGTGAACAGGTAAATACGGCAGTAAGTAGACAAGGAGGACAAAAAGCGATACGAGTTCAAATAAAATGCATTTAGCTGTGTCTCATTGTCTCTGCGCCGTATTTTAGTCCTTCGCAGGGTGGTTACTTCGCATAAAGCGAGCCAGCTAAACACAGAAAACTATTTATTATGGAAGTCTTGCAAACACACGCACTAAAACACACAAATATTCAAGGTCGAAAGGAATAATGCATTTTCCTCGATTTATTTCAAACGTTTGCGATGTCCATTCATTGACTTCAATTCTTGTCTGTCCGTTTCCAAAGACAGATTATCGCGAAATGCCGGTTCTGCTCCATATTTGCCTGTCCGCCTTTATTCGTTTTGTTTTAAGAAGTGATAAGACAAGTGATGTCTTCGTATTCTAAGGGTCATGTGCAGCGCCTCATGGCAAAGCTAATTGGATATTGAATAAGGTGACCTGCCGAGCGCCTCCCGCGTATTTGATCTACACTTCTCCACATCAAGCAGTTTTGGTAGCTTTTACTATGCTATTTCTAAACTCTCAGTGCCAATAATTTATCTAATCGATAACACTAGAAATAGTTGCCTTGTATTGGAGTGTGCGACCATAGGCAACACAAAACCAACCAGACACAGGTTCAGCAAAGTTAATTATGCAGTGCCATCCTAAGGTGTTCTGTTCGTATACAACCTCACAAGTATAAAAAGTGGTCTTACTGGCGACTGCGGCTAATTTTTACGCCTAGACCTACCTGGTCTAAGAACGTGTTACAGAGTTAAAAAAAGTAACCATGAGTTTAGGTGCGAGCTATGCTTGTGCCGCTGAGAACAATATGGTGGTGGCATCCAAAAGTATGGCGCGGTCTTTTTTTGAGGGGGGGGGGGGGGGGGGGGGATGCGCAGTCTGAGCTCGTTTCTGCGGTAGTCTTGAGTTGCAAATAGCATCCGGGGACAACGCAAAAGATACAGGTCATGACTTTCAGGACATAAAACTGGCAAGGAAATGTTTTCATTCATTTAAGGCTCCCCCAGGTGCGTCAATAGATTTGGGTTCGAAGCACTAGAATCATAGATAACACATCTGCTTCTTGCACTTCCCCTGTTCTGCTTGAAATGGCGAGTTTTTATGCCGGTTTATTTGTTTGATTTCTGTAACTCGCAGCTTAAAGGTTTGCGTTAAATGCCGGTGAAGTGAATAAACAACCTGTGTATTCTGTTTTTCACTTTTACGCTAGAATATAGTGAAAAACAACTGTAAATTCAGCGCTTGAGGAATTTCCTTGCAACAAACTATTTTTCGCTTGAGAGAAATATATATTTAGTTCTTTTTTTCTCAACAAAATAAATTTATGGCCGTAATAACATCACTGCTTTTCTTTCTTCTTTGGCACGCCAATTGTAGAGCGAAGCGCTTATTCCTTTGTAGCAAAGTGTCAGCAGTGATTTGAATTGTAACCATTCTTGTCAGCTAATAGAAGAAAGTAATTGCTCGAACCTTGAATCTAGCTAAAAACGAAGAAACACAAAAAACACTAGGACATGCTCACTGTGCTCTATTCATGTTCGTGTGTCTTCTTTGTTCCGAGTAGTTGCATTCATCTAGCCACTAGCACCTACCCTGTGTTGCTGCTTCGATACTAAAAACAATTTGCTGAATTCAAGGAATTTTTGTGTTCTGCCTAACAACAATATTTATGCCGCACCCAGATAAAATAATATTTCATTCATTGATGCTTAGTAACAATACAATCATAAGATCTCCTCTGTCACCTTTGCTTCCCCAATACCAAAACGCCTTTGATGCAAATGGATGCTTATAATACTTATTTCACATTCCTTGTTAAAAAACAAAGATATCAAAAGCTTTGTATGCGGATTACTCCAGCAAGTGCAAATAACATCTGATAAATGTTATTGCATCTGCAGTGCGTTTTGTATACCAAGTGGTCGTAACGAATCAATAAAATCACTGTTCGACCACACGAACTGAAGGGAATGAGTCGCGTTTTCTTTGTGGAAGGCCTTTTCTCCGGTTTTTCCCACTACGCTCAAGTTTTCTCGTCTAGGTCATTCCGTAGTGAGCGAACACTTCACACGCTCTGAAATGCCCCAGGGATCGAAACTGCGGTGCGGAGCGCCGAGGATTCATATCGTGAAAAGGGGTCACCCATTTCGCTGCCCCAGGAAAATGCTCTTAACGGCTATTTCCTATATATCGTTCGTCGCTCTCATCCGGACGACAACATCGTGCTCCTAAGAGAGCGCGGTTCAACCCAAACTGAATGCCAACTTTTCTATGCGCCCCCACCGGCGGAAGCGTAATTTGCATCAACGTTGGCGGTTAGCCCAGCGACTACATACGTTCGTTTCTTAAAAGGTTTACCGCGTGAGACGTGACCACAGTGAATTCTTTTTAGATCCTCTTCAGTAGATGGCATACACTTACTGAAGAAAGAGAATGCGCAAATCTCTACATCTTCTGATTTATTGTCGATGGAATATCGCCTTTTGATCTACACATTTTCAGAGAGTACCTGCTTCGTTCTTTAAGTAATGCAAATTCGACCAGTTTATCTAATTTATTTGAAGTGCCTATGTTCTTGATATTACTTACGTGGCATTTGGGCCTGAATGCTTGCGGCAAAAGGGAAAACAACGCTATACTACGTGTGTCGGAAAACTAAAGCATGCTAAGGCAACCGGAAAAGCTAAGCATTTATAAGGTAGAACATGTGATCAGACACTGCTGTGCTAGGTGCAATTTTAGTTTTTCTCCTAGCTAGAAATAATATAATTTCTTAATTAATGCTTTATGTATGCGCAAATTAATTGCGATCTCCTCTACATAAAGCGAGCTGGGCATAGCTAGAGCACACTGTGCTAGTACCTAATGAGATGAGTGCCACAGGAATCTCTGAGTAGAAAGAACTGAGTAGAAACGAGAGCAGAAAAACTAGATTTTAATTCACCGAGACAAGGTGCTAGAGCAGTTATCATTTTAAGGATGCTCAGACGGCTTCGCGGAAGTGACTACTAGCCCGACTTCTGTTAGTAATCTGCTACAGACAATTATTGTATGTATGTACTTGTTATATACAGTCCCCGATTCATGTTGCGTGGCTAGGGCTGGAGCCGCAGCTGTTCAACTATAAAACGTGAGGACAGGGCTCGCTGCAATGTCCGGCGTCCTCTCCGGGACGTGGTATACCAGATGTAGAAGGAGTCTGCGGCCACCGGGTGCGGCACGTAGACGCTTCTGCTGGTTCGACCGATAACCCTTTGAGATTAAATGGCAAAACTGGGTGTCTCCTGTCAACCTCCCTACCTTTTCATCATTTTACGTTTCTGCCTCTCTGTCTCTCCGCGTTCATGTCAGATTCTGTTGGCATTTGCTTGTAATCTGTCGATACCACCCGACCATGTTATTAATCTGAGACAGTTCTACATGAAGTATTATTTTAAAATAAGTTAAGCATGCCCTCAATATAAGCTGCTTCAGTGTTCAGTTCTCAATAAATTTCGTCCCTTTTAACTAACTAATGTAACTAATGTAACGAATCGCATTGTACCAAAAATCTCTAGGAACTCGAATACATTTCAAAGGATTAACTCGAGACTGCTAGTTCTAAAGAAGTGCTAGCTTATACACTTTGTTAACCTGTTTCTCATTTACTATATATATATATATATATATATATATATATATATATATATATATATATATATATATATATATATAATTTACTTAAATGTCATCAGCGCCCCGAAGACATTACAGAGGGGAGTGGAAATAAAACATTGCATAGCAACAACAAAGCAAGAAATAAAAAGACATTTCACATAGGCGGCAAGAAATCACAGACACACGCTTTGTAACGAAAAATATGAATAGTTAAACACAGAAGCAGAGGAAATTGGCAAGTATTTATAAAAACATACCACAAGGTAGCTTTAAAATTAACAAAGTTGGTAATGTCCACTACGTGCCTGGGAATGCAGTTCCAACTAAGACAAATGTTGGGGGGAAATGAATACAAAAATGTTTTGTCTGACATGAAGGAACGCTTACATTGTGGGGATATTCGACGCGGTCTGAAATGTGTCTAGGGGCTGTTAGTAGGCGGTTCTTAAGGAGTAGTATTTTATAGTCGATCTTGTGAAAAAGGCATAGGCGAAATTTCTGTACTGGAAAAGCACTTGTAAGGATAAAGTGGTTTTCATGGCTGTAACACGGGAATTACGCTCATAATTTGAAATTATAAAACGCGACGTCCGGTTTTGTAGATATTCAAGTTAAGAAGATAAAAATTTTGTTCGAGTCATACACGCTTCTCTGAATTACGTGGGTACATTTTCACAGCACGTTTGTCATAAGTGAATTACTACACGACGTACGTGTTCTCATAATAAAAATACTGTTTCTTGGGTGTTTGTGTAGTTAAGCAGCAGCGCACTAGCGAATTCCGAAGGCAAGACATAGTGTTAAGAAAATGTGCCACCGTAAGAAGGCTGTTGCTTACATTTTGTAGAGCAGATCACCCTCACGACGCTAGCCATTAGCATCGACAAGCTTCTGAACATTCGTCAAGGAACATACGCTGACAGAATCCAACGAAGAGTGAGAGTGCTGCAGTTAATTGTCGTTCTCAGGTGAAACGCTAAATTCTCGTTTTTTAATTCTGTATCATTTACTCAGGTTTTACTGAGCCGTCTCTTGGTGGCAAATCGCTGAAGAAGCTTCGTGTTACGTTTTATTGTAATATTCAATCCTGCCCTAAGGTTATTCAGTCCTGCCCTAAAGCCTCAACTTTAACTCTCTTTCTTTCCAGGCGTATTGCTCTCCACAATATGAAAATAGTCGTTCAACGATCCATTATATCTTTTAAGCATAGCACAACTATACTGATGCACTATACATAGAGTTCGAAAACTCTCTTTGAAGCTGTTAGTTTAACGGAACCATGACGTTTTTACGCTTAAGTTGTCAAACAAGGCCGACATAAAACGTGAGAACTTCAATGTAGTCGTCGACCTCCTTATAAATTAAACAAATTGATATTTCTAGTGAGTGCTGTTATCATGTTTTCGTAAAATATTTCTTATGGCTATTGTTTTCTAATAACCAAGCTGTTTTATGCAGTTATAATAATAATCATCATCGTAGCCAGGTTCCCAATTTGCTGCTCGGTGCATGCATTTGTGTATGTAAGGTTCGACAAACGAATGAGAACCGCCTGCTCAAACTAGCGATTCTGTTGCCGATACCGTTTTTTTTTTTTCCAATTTACTAGCCAAAATCTAAACGGAAACACTTATTAATGCCAACTATAACTTTACACACCGGTAAAATAAAACTCGTGACAAACACCTCTGTCACACCGGGAAGAGCTTTGCGCCGATTTGCATGAGATTGCGTGCGCAGTGACGTAATATAGATATGAAAATTAGCAAATGTGCATCCCATAGAACGCCCGCGCTAGTAGAAGTCCACCGGAGCGTGTATAGTCTGTTGAAATGCACCAGCCTGTAATTTTCCTAAACAAAATGCAATCAAAGAAAAACCTAACGTTCAGGAACTCTATTGTTTCGCTATTTTAGCTTTCATGGCGCTGATAATTCTCCCACTCTATGTCTTCCTGCCTGTGTGCATAACCCTACTATAGGAAATGAGTATTGTGTACTATTCGCTATTTGCAAAAAATCCCGTAATTTTAATTCTTAAGAGCCTGTTAGGGCCCTTGCTGTATGCCTTCAGAGCGTATTCAACAAATTCACTACTTTTGAATCGCTTTCACTGTCGGTTATTAAATGCGATTTCTGTCTCTTTCTTCCTTTTTAGCTACTTCTCATTTAGCAGTCCCACAAACCTGAAAATTCAGTGCGCTCGGAAGCCTCAACAATTTCCAATTCATGCGTCGTTTTACACAAACAGTTGGCTCCGGGAGCGAATCCTAACTAGCGGCATTTTTCGTCTTTCTTCGTGCTGTTCGGCTGGTGCCGTGTCCGAGAAACCTCTTTTCGTACTAAGCAAATGGCTTAGTACGAAAAAACGGTATTGGTTATAATCAGTATAAACGCAGATACGAAATGGATCTGCATAATTTTCAGCTTTATTTTCTCTACACTACGAAAGAAACTTCTGCTTGGTAATCATAACCGGAGACCAAGTAGAAGGAAAAATTGATGGCAGTAAGGCTGCAGTTGTGCGAGGACGTGTATAAAATGCCACAGAATACATCCTTGATCTATGACATGACGAAGCGCTGAAATTGCCTTCAGATGTTTATGTTGCAGCTTTTTCTTTCGTTTAAGGGCTGCCAAATGCGTGAGGTTCCTCATGGATGTAGTAATTTTGGAGCTACACTAACCCTCTCTATAGCAGAGCTGGCCTCAGGGCTACTCATTCTTTCTTTTTTTTTCATTGTGGTTCGCAATGGCTTTCCAGCGCCTACAGAATCGCCTTTTTTTTTACCATCATCGCACAAGCCCTTGCACACGTCATACTGGCTTCTAAAGCACAATTACCATTGCACAGTATAGTTTGGGCGAGCAGTCTAAAAGAAATTCACAGGCGCGGGTCGTTTAACATTATAAGCTGATTACACTATAATGGTTGATCTGCTCCAGTAGCGTTGTTCGTACAGCGTAATCGCATTATAAACTTAGGCCCTACTCTAGACAGGTTTCTCAATAAATCCTTCGCAAATATAAAGACATTATCAACAAGATTATGGTATTCAAGGAAATTCAATTTTCTTTTTCGTCTCTCAATGGAATATGAGCGCGTAGCAGCGTCTGCTTTGAGTAACACAAGAATTGGTACGTTCGCCAGTCCTTGCCTTTATACATGTAAGGCCTAGTAGTGACGCTTCGAGCTGCGTGCTTGCAGAAATTATGCTCACTTTCTTGGCCATAACTACGGTTCGCACATTTCATTACCCTAGTAACAGCTACGGGAAGGGTCAGAAGAAACTGTGCCTACCAGTCCAGGGCTCTCTTCTGCAAAGTGCTCTGTTTTTCGTTAACACTGATAATGTGCCGTCAGGATTATTTAACCCACTTTTTCATCTGCGAACGTGCGACTCAATATTTATAAACATTTTCGCAGCTCGTAAAAGCCAACAGCGAGGCTGTTATTCCTGTCTGCTCTCCTCGAGCATATAAACCAACTTTAATTTTTATGGTGCTGAATTCCCGCCCATAATTCGCTTAACTCTTTGCCGAACTAGATCCGCCCCTCACTCCAGTTTTGCAGAACGTACCAGTAAATTCCATTAATGCGCATCAATATTATGCGTTCATTATAGCATTATATGCTTCCTGTTCTGTTGCAATATGTTTCTGCCTCTCTCAAAAATAGCAAATTTGCCTTGTGGGGCTAGTGCGAATAAAACACTTCCCGCCCTATTCAGGAGCGCGCTTTCACTCAAACCTCTACTCCAAGCGGACCTTGAGGCCTGTTTTTGTTTCAAGAAGCAACCTTCACGCGAGTCACTCCTCTAGAGGCAGAGAAAAGTGGAGCTTTCTCTAGAATATCGAGTTGGCAACGACGCTACCTCGGCCTTTCCTCGACCGCAACTCCACTTGTAAACATGGCGGTCGTCGCATCGCTCGCTCGCTATATGGGCTTCGTTCTACCGATGCGTCAAACTTTCCACGAAATTGAATAAGACGAAGATGCACCGAACCTTTATCTGAAGCATCAGCAGATAGTGACAGCGACTCAGGACTTCTGGCACGTTATCGTTTTACGGGTGCGGCTGTGGCTATCCTCCTGCAGTCCCTGCCGCTCAAGCCAAGCATGGATAACGGTGATCAGCCGCCGACACCAGGGTTGTAATTGATCATCGCATTACGCTTCTGTGGCACGGGCACATTTCAAGTCGTCACAGGACAAGTCAACAACTTTTCGGGGCCTACCGAGCGCATAGTTGAGGCGCTCAATTGGCGGTTAATGGTGAAATCGCCCTCGGCCGGATTCGACCGGCGGCGCCGCACTCTTTCCGTGGCTCGTCCTGCGTGATGGCGTCCGCAGACGGCGGCGAAATTGTGGGGGAAAAGCGTGTTGCATGCAGTAAGCTGGAAGGCACAGGAGACGCGGTGGGTCTATGCGGACATCTGTGCTGCACTCCACGCATCAGTGGATTGCTTGTCGCCTGACATAGTACGTCTTCGGACGAGTGGCGCTGTCGAGGGTGTACGTTAGTGCGGCCGCCCTACGGAGACTAACGTTGACTTATTATCAATAGCTGATAGAAAACTAGCGTAACAGCATTTCACGTAACGCTCTAGACATGCGGCACAACCACTCGGAATGTATTTTCAGTTTGCTTCCTATCCGACCGCATAAAAGGCTGCCTGTGGGTGGTTGTGTTTCGAGATGTACAAACTGTATACAGTTTACCAGAGGAACGCTGGCCACAGCGGGGGTGCTCGGACTAAAAGCGGCCTATAAACTTGAGAATGCTTCTGGTAGCTGACGAATGAGAAAGGAGGCTGCAGCGATCTTTGGTCTAGTCGGCCTCTCCTGTTACAACGGGGGATATTATGGCAATATACTGCGACGCAACATCTTCAATTTTGCTTTTTAGACCTGTACCTTAGAGCTTAATCTTTCAAGCTCAGTGCAACGTCGCATTCGGGAATTGGAGCGTTTGTTCTCTGTCGTCTCAACTCTGGCGCCTTTCTGCACTCCAGTGAAGAGCAAGCAAAGCGTATCACCCGGAGTAGGTAGCGATGCTATACTTATAAGCTTTTTCATTTTCTTGCTTATGACTAAAAGTACAGTGCGTAAACTTTCTGAAATCACTCCAATTCAATTCAACTTTTCAACTTTTCAACTTCATGCTTTCTTCTTTTTTTTTTTACTTTGATCGTCCCACTGCACTGACCGCTCAATGGGGCTCAAAAGCCGGCTTTTCTAAAATTAATTTTTTTCTGCATGAAAATCGTTCCTACTTCCCAATACCTTTTCATCGTCTCTTTACTTCGGCAAAAAAAATTAAAGCCGTCGGAATATCTACTGAAAACTAAAAGAAAAAAAAATATCAGTGCTTTAGTTTTGAGTGGGGCTTTTCTTTAGATAAAAAACCATGCCTGACGCAGGAAGAATACGAAGAAAATCATTTTTTGTCAAACATAAACGCACAGATTGTTTACAGTAACACTGCGTACATCTATTTTGTAGCTTTTTTTCGTGCTGCATTAAGGATTGCCTCCGCCTGTGACGCCAGGATTTAGTGCCCGGTTCGAACGCGCCCTTTCCATCTTCTTCTCCGAGCTCTACCATAGATACCGCGGCTTCGACTCTGTATTCTGTGTCCCTGCTGAATATAAAAATTCAAGTCCCCGAGTACGATTTGTTACTATTCGCACTTCCGCCTGAGCTTCTGGAAGAGATCACCGTTCTACATGCAAGCGCCGTAACGTACAACGGTTCAAAGGCTGCTGTTCCGAACCATAACGTGGTCCGGTGCAATCGCGTCGCCGTAACTGAGGCTGATACGCAGTCCACGCTCTCAGCTTCTACATCATACCATCTGTCGCCCGTCGCCCTCATCTTGTCTTGTCTTGTCAGCTGTCAGCGCTGGAACTCATCATGCAATCCTCTGTCCTTCATTCAAGGCTCACGACTTCTGCAGGCTGGCCAACTTCTCTCTTCATGGCTTCCACACTAAACAGTATTAGTACAAAGCATTTACTTTAAAGATGTATGGTTTGGTTTAGACGGCTAGGACTAGGGTTGGTCTGGTCCATAGGCTGAAGCCCCGCTCTAGATCTGTCTGCCAAGAACATTTGTGCTGTGAGGTCGGAACTGGACAGGTGCGCCTTCCAATCCGCCCAAGGTGGGTTTTCTTTACGGGTTATCACTTCGTTTCCTTGGCAAGCTCATACCATGTCGTAAATGTATGCATTCTTTCCGCAAAATTTTCACCGGACCTAAAAATAATTTTGCTCTTGGCTTTTATGGAATAAGGTCCTGATTTACCCAGTCCTTTATCGTGTCCCGGGAATGTCTCGCTAAGCGGACGTGTTGGAGTAAGGCACGCCATCGAATAAGAACCTCTCCTCGCCGCCACATAACCATCGTATGACGTTCCACGGGGATTCTACATTGTCGCCTCCAGCCGGTTCACCGCAAAGCCAAGCTGAGGCATATTGCTGCAACCATTCAATTTTCAAACTATGGCTGAAACGGAGAGTCATGCTGAGCAACCTGACGTTCTGCCTCTAATCACCTCGGCCATGCCCTCCACGAACCTCCCTTCGGCACCGCAGACATCTCGAGCAACATCATTTTTGCATAAAAGAGCACTGAGCAAGGGTAGAGAGAAGGGGGAGGGGGAAGCTTCAGTTCAATGGTCGAGCCATCGTTTCGACAGGTCCACTTGTCGAAACGTTGGTTCGACGGGCAAACTGAGGCTTCCCTACATCTATGCTTTCTCAGTGCTCTTTCATACCATGTAGCCTTCTTCTTCATCTCGTTCTACCTGGATCATTTTAGCATGTTGCACCAAAATTGCGCTTCTGATGTTTCTAGGATTACACCTCAGCAGGTCATCTCGCTGCGAGGTCTACAGCTTCGTTTGCGTACGACCATACGATGGCCTTCGCCACTCACCGCGCGCATCGGTTAGGCAACGGCTGCTGAACGAAACCAGTGGTGAAATCTTATCGTCAACGCCAACGCACGCACTCCTGAGAGCCGAAGCTGCGTCACCGAACAGCATCGGCGAAAGCCAGGGGACCAAATAGATTCGAAACGAAGAATCGATAATAGATCCTTATGAATACAACCTCTGGAAGTTGAAGGCATTTCTTCTACACCAGCTGAGAAACCGGACTTGTGCTACTATCTTGAGATTCTGCCTGGGCCACCATACTACCGCCTCAAAAGGGCAGAGTAAATCTCAAAACACCAGGTGCTCCCCACAATCGCCGAACAAGTCCTGGACTTTTCTCTGGCACGTCCACTCGGCAATGTTCGTGCTGTTGCCGCTCTGCGGTGGGCAGCTATCTAGCGTGCATCGCGCAGCGCCGGTCTTCTTCGTTCGGAGAACTCGCTCGCGAGTCGTTTAGCCCAGCCGTGTCTTCGTTCGCCTATGTCTCTGTGCTGGTGCCAGAAACTATACCACCTATCTCTACCGCCTTCTGTGACAATATCGAATTACTTCTATACTTACCGCTATCTGGTCTAGTTCCCTTCGTTCAGTCTGTTTCACATTGGCAAATCAACGGTTGACACGTGCGAATCCGGGTTGTTTCGCATCTAAGATCCCATTTTAATGACGTAAAGGCTAAAAATATGCCGAAAATCTGTGTAACATGCGTACGCACCCATCATGCATCGTATACGATCGCACGCACGTACCATCCCTCACAATACTCATTTATCTTTTATAAAAAGTCATTGTGACAGTGCAACATCAATATTCAGGCGGAGAAAACACTCGGGAGCACACAAGATCCAACTTAAGGGTATGATGCGACAATAGCGTGTAGCCATCTGTAATCATAAGAAGATTATTATCTCTTGAAGATACCTCTTTACGCGAGAGACGACATGACAGACACCAATACCTGTGCGTTCCAGAGCCACGGAAGCGTGCCTTGCATGGCTTAATAGCTGCGTTTTCGGATCGCAAGCCAAATGTGTCAGATTCGAATCTAAGCCATGGACAATAAATTAGTAAAATATCTCGAGGAATCGAAGTAAATTTAGTTGTGAAATTAAGCCATTTGTGGTATGCGACGACGACCTTCAGGTCGCGTTGTATATAATATTTTGTTTACTGTCGAACCAAGCGTAATGTCACGTATCACGTCACCGTTGTGCAGCGTTTGAAATTCTCGTGCAAGGTCATGCGGCGTTGACATCATATGACTCCGTTGTCCAATCAGGCGTTTTTTACCCGAAGGCGCTGGACGCAGCGCTAGGTTCTGCGCTGAAAGGAATCCTTAAAGCTGCAACTTTTGAACGGGAAGAAATGTTCACCGAGGCCAATGAGCTGCCGATTCACCTCTTTGTTAACTTCGGATCGTTATCGTGCAGCCAAGAGTACTGCAGCAACAGCCGACTTTTCCTTCTAGCACAGGAAAATGTAATGCTTCAGGAGCGGCCCAAATCGCCGACTGTGGAACTTTTTTTTTTTTTTTACCCTAGCCGGTACATCATCGCATTGCATTTGTATAATGTATTTCACCGACTGCGCCGCTAACTATGAGAGCGAGCGAGTGCTTGTTTTATTTTCACATTCATTGTCGAATTGGATGAAATTTCGAAAGGTTTGCTGCACAAGTTTTTCTACCGGGTAAATCAACTGCGGACAGGCAAGAAACCTCTTCTTTGGAAGCTCTACAAAATGGGCAAACAACTCTCATTGGACAGCGTCCGAGAGTTTCGCTCCCACCACTGGACGTACTCGTTTGACGACATATCGAAAAAAGGAACATAATTACATACCGCTTACTTTAAATAGAACTTGCTTTCACGTGCAATTCTTTGATCGCTAATGGAACCAGGAAAGCGAAGGTCATCGCTCTCTGTGACCTACAGTTTTTGCTTTCAGTGGAGACATCTTCTGTTTGCGAAAAAAAAAAAAGGTGCTCTTTGCCGATGTTAGCTTACAATGTTGCAGAAACCCTATAACATTGTAGTAATTGCTGCGCCATGTTGTTGCCTCGTGCCTTTTCGTTTTCGTCAAAAATTCAACCTGGCAATCCAAAAAGGTGGCCAAATCGCACTGTGGCCGTTAATGAGCTGTTATTCATGTCTTTTTTTTCGGGTGTAGCGCGAAAAGCAGATGATCCAAGACGGAAAATTGCTTTTTTAGACTCTGTACTTTGATCTTGAACCTGCTTCATTTATGCTTTCTACACAAATGCCCTTTAGGGGATGTATAATTTTCTGTTCGTTTTTCGTGAACTCTCGCCATTTATGATGAAACCGGTCAGACGCGCCCGAATCGGCCTTTCGGAACGAAAGAAGGGCACATCACAAGGAGTGCGCTGGAGATTATTTGCGTGATATACGCCCCCCCTACCTCTCAAAACGCTAAAATAAAAGAATTCGGAAACTAAAAAATACAAAATATAATACTATATACGCATCGACAAAAAAGAAACCACAAGCATTTTATTAACTTGTTTATGAAGTAGGCATGTTGATTTATTAAAAAGATGTTAGTTTTTTTTTTTTTTAATTTCAACACTCTTGCGCCCTCTCGGGGTACGTTTCTATTTCATCGTTTTAGTGAAACTTTGCGGGCCTTGTTGCGGTGCTTGCGAAGCAGGCATTGAATCAGTTTCTTACGCTGCCCGCTCACTGTCTGCACTGGTGGCAGGAAACCAATTCGCTTGTCTCAAAACGTGTCTGCGAAGTTTTAGTGCGAGTGAATTTCGTGCCTCATGAGTGACGTGGACATGATTTCAGGACAATGCGTGTCCACACGAGCTGTCAGTAAAACCACATTGTCACTACTGCGTTTCCAATCCACGCCTGAACGAAGAGATCATATTCCCTAGCCCAGGTGTTAGAGCATGTGCTATCGTCGCCGCAGCCGATTACGCCTCGTGTACAACTGCAACATACCCTTGCGCTGCGCACTAAAGATCGTCTCCTTCATCAAGTCCTCATTGCAGCACGCTTTTGCACTGTGCAATGAACATCGCTGTCTTCATGAAGTTCCATCTGCGGCTCTCCTCTCTTAACCTTGGATAAATGACCACACACGCGTAGCATCTGGCCGAATGCGGCGAGGTTCGCCAATGTAGTTTCGGGGAATCCACTAGGTGGCGTGACAGCACTAGCAATGCTTTCGCATTACTGCACCTAAACAGACTTACGTCCACCTCTAAATTTTCCACTTGTGTGTACGTTGGTTGTTAGTTATTCGTATTTGGTCGGATGGTTCCAAGTATTGCGATTCCTTCGTTTCCTCGTTCTACATGTCGCCAACGCTAAATTTTGCTGCGCCATTGTGGCACATTTTTCGTTCTTTTCAAAGTGTTTCGCGCTTATAAAACTGCAGCTCACGGTATGCGAAGGAGCGACGCACCGCGCAACAGCGAGGACTCTACCATCCGTGTCACACTGCATTGTTTCCCGATAGACTTCCGCATGCGGGCTCTCGTCTCCATACGTTGTCTGCTATACGTACGAGCATTGGTCAAAGATATTGGTCCATGTTGGCTTCATTGCGCATTCATTTGGTATGGCTCGTCGTTGTATTTCCGTGATTGATATAATAGGCCGCGAATATGTACGCCCCTTTCTTGTTCGACACCATCTTTCAAGATGTGCGGATTCGCCAATGCTTTATAGGTCAGACCTTGCTTTACTATGCAGCAAAGTTTTGGCGCTAAATTTCGAACAGGTAGGCTGAGCTTCTCCTTTAGGCAGAGTTGCTGCTTTGCTCCCTTCCTGTGCCGCCTTCTTTGCCAGCCATGTTGATTTTATTGTCAAATGCAATCACATAGCAGGGTTGGAGTCAATGACAAACATCAGCGATCGCTGAAAGGCTCATTGAAATAAACGGCCTCGTGAACACGGTAGGGTAGATCTACAGAAAACTTTCACTTTACAGTTATCTCCGGTTATCTCCGGTTATATAACGGTTATCTCCGGTTATATTTTTGTAAGGTATGATTTCCAGATCCCAGTTACGGAAATTCAGCCCGTTATCGAATTATTAATCAGCGTCAGTAGCAGATGAGGCGTCAGTAGCACAGATTTGTGATAGGGCACTGTTCGCAGCGCCAATTCAGTTTCATGAAGCAGAGAAACAGTGCACTACTCTGCGCCGCAGCGCTTGGCACATAAAATCATCTAGGTACCATATTAGTATGCTATTGACTGGCCTTATATACTCCACCTGGGAAGTGGTGTGTGTGTTGTCACTTACATTCACCATTGGTGGCAAAGTTGTGGTTAACCCGTTTGAGGCACAGCTATAGATTTTTGAATGATTTCAAAGAAATTGGCACTGTATAAAACACAGATATGGTTTTCGAGCTAGATACTCACATTTCCGAGAGATTTGCAGAGATGATTTTGATTCCTCGAAGCCGTAATGGTGGTGCGAGCTTCGGGCGGCCGTGGCGTGTGAACTAGTGGTCGTAGAGATATGCGGCTGATAACAAACCGATATTAAATGAATCGTTGTTTTGTAATATACGCGTTGGTACAGGAATTGAAGGCCTAGGACAAAGTAAAGCTCAAGCTAGCGCTAATCGTGCGCCTGCGGCAGTCGAGCTTTTTCTTTTTTTAGAACTTCACGTCATTTACAGGCGCCTTTTTTACCCTTTAAGGTGTCCATGTAGAAAAAGGTTTTGTGAACAAACGAAGAAATTCCGTATCGAACGGCAGCCATAAATTACAGAGCTCTATCCCTAACTTCACATTCAAAAAAGAACAGCGACCAGAGGCGTTCTCGTACAAAAGCATTTCGCCATGTCCGGAACCACAATGGCACGAAGACGACACTCAGCGGCCAGTGATTAATAGTGGCATAGTGCAGAATCGCTTCCGACGAGAACGTGCCTGACAGAAAGCGATATAAAACGATTAGCGCGGCCAGTCGTGGAAGCAGCAGTGCGTCAAGGCCAGTTGTCGAAGAAATGGGACGCCAGAAGATAGAGGCCCACGATCGAGAAATGACTTCGTATCGGGAATTAAAGTTGCGGAAACGAAAGCGTTGAGGGATCTGATGGAGCTTGGACGAAAGAACAGAAGTTCAAAAAAAAAATGTACCAAGAACGCATCCTTCTAGTAAGAGTTAAGAGTGTGTGTTGTTGGGCGAGTCAGTCGTCCGTGTCTTTATTTGCTCATTGCTAGTAAGAGGCGCCGAATGCAACCGCTTTTAAGCAACGCTGTGGTGCCACACTACCGCTTGTTCCACGGAGCCTTTAGAGTCATAATTCGTCATTGTCTGCAGTTGCACTAACGTAGCAAAGCTGATGTATTTAAGTCAACTTCGTAACTCTGCGTAGAATTTAGTCAGCAAGCGAATGATGATTAGCGTTCACTCTTCTACATAGAAAAAATGCACAGGTTTAAGCTTTCTTTCCATGCGCAGCCCGATAAGCGTTATTTCGGCTTTGAACTGCTAGGGTGGCCCAGTAGTGGAGTCATTATATTGGTATTGTAAACGTAAGCTTGTCTGCGTGTGCGTGCATCAATGTCCAAGATTGCCACCGTGAAAATAAAACAAGGTGTGTGGAGTGATAGAAATTACATTCTTTAAGTACCATGCTTAAAGAGAGCATGTTTCTTTTAGCAGGCTTCGTTCCCAAAGACTGCCACAGACAGACAGCCTTGAACCTTGAATCCTGTAATTTGTTGCTTGCGTGAGACACTTAAGGGAGAGTGATAGGGGGGTGGGGGGCTCCCATCTCCGGGACTTCATCGGCTGCCACTGCTATACGTGCGCGTTCCACGAGTGCTCTTGGGGCCTCGTGTCCGAAGCTGGATAGGGCAGCGTCCCCCCCATCAATCGCTGGCACTGCGCTTGAGTTGTCAGGTGTATTGTTTAGACATGGTCGAAACCATGTAGTGCAGGACTTCCTTCTTCCCGCAACATTTGCATTTGAGGCCTCAGGACCCAAGGTGTGTTGTGTTTCAATTGACTGGTGAGTTGAATGTACCTGTCTTTGGGCGTCGCTATCTAACTTCCTCCGCTTTGGAGGACGTCTTGGCTGGAGGCAAATATTTTCTGCGAGAGAGTCTCTTGTATTGTAGCCTTTCCGCGTAAGTCGCCAGGGGGCCGAGGTAGGCAGTTCTAAAATAAAAACGAAGTTTAGCGCCTCTGTTGTCACCTTTTCTGTTTCCGTGCTCTGCTCGTGTTGCTAAGCGCTGTCAACAACATTGTATCAGTACCAGCTAGCCCTACAGCTCGTCCCTTTTCAAATTTATTTCTAGTTCAGTGGGCCTTTTTTCTTCGTTACTCACCGACCCCGGCCATGTAGAACCCTTTATTGCATAGCGACTTCCAGGGCGAGATTGTTCAGTTTCTGCAATTTCCGCAGAATATTGCTCCCTGAACTGCTGAGGTTGTTTGGTAGCCCCCAGACTACTGCTGGCATGCCGTCCGCCTCAGCAAGATTGCACATTCGGAATGGCGGCATCAAGCTCGTCTCCACCAGAAACACCTGCGGCCGTCCATGCTCTCCACCTCGCCGTTGCTACCCTAAGAAGTGGCGTGAACTTTCCACCATAGCTGACCGGACAACTGAATTATTCCGGCAGCAAGTCCTACCAAATCTTCGTGCACTTGTACCTCCTAGATAGAAGGCCGCTAGAGACCCTGTGCACCTCGTTGAAGTTGACACGTCAACCCCAGAGGATGCTTGATGGTCCCTTGATCTCGCACCAAAATTTACTGTGACACCTAACAGAACCGCGCCAGAACTGCTGCGTCAAGGCAGTGCCAGAAGACTCCCCCCCTCCCCTCCTCAGGGGGATCAGAGAAATGAATCACGGATAGCATAGATGTGTTGATTGAGATTACCACGCCCAGTAATCTCGCTTTGTTCACGGGCAGTGGGCTGAGAGCGCATATGCTATAAACTCAGGCCACAATGGTACAATTCCATTCGACCAATTTTATTCTGCCCTTGCCATATGCCCGACTGATCCCATCGACAGCAATGGTATGGGGTACTAAAGTTCGAAGGGTTATAACTACCTGTCCATAAATAAAGAAGCAACAGAAACGCATAAACGCACATCGTGATAAGACCTGCAGTTACAGAGGCTGTCAAACATGGAATAACTAGTGGACGCTTCACCTTCTTCCTACGAGCAGGCGCGATAGCGCCTATAACACCAACCTTTGATTACGCACATTTTTGGCTGACTTTTTTGATCTCAATTACTTACATTCGGAAAATATTTTTACTGCAGCATCAGTACCCATTCCAATCACAATTTAGTAAGCCATAAGCACCACAACATGCTGACCAGGTTTTATGCGCTCGCTACCAGCGTGTCTTCGTGACCTCGAGGAGCACATGTGCAATTAGCTAACATTTTTTTCTCTTTTCAGGATTCTTCCCATCTTTTTGTAAGTGCGTTCATCCAGGTTAACTTCATCATTCTCCATCCCATCCTAGTGGTTTCTTCAAATGTACCTGACCATTTCTCATTAGTAGGATTTTTGCAGGAGGTTTATGTTTAGGTGCTGTTTCTCACAGCCAGGGTTTCTAATGAACGCTTGTACTTTTTTTTAACGAGCGTTTCTACAAGGAACGTTTCTACAAGGAATTGGTAACCATAATGTTTCCGTCCCCACTTTACCATTCTTTATACTTTGGTTTCATAGGCCATAATGTCTTGACCAGGGTGCAAAAAATGCCAGTTTCCCTTTGTATTAAGGCGTTTCTGATTAACTGCGAAACGACACACCAAATCCCTTCTTGTTAACGCATGGCTTCATAAAAAACGTATATTTGTATCTTCTCTTAATACCTACAAGAAAGCGATTTTGTTTTGGGACGTATTATAAAGAACACAAAAAAAATGCTTCATTCTGTGTTTCCTACAGTGCTCAATGCCCTATGGTTGATGAAGCTAATTACGAAAGCTACAGTATAATTTTTTTTTTATTGGACACCACAACCGGTGTAAAAAAGGCATATTCGACCGCCACATTGTACGTTAGGTTCTACCCAGAATTTCTTTTAGCCGTTTAATAATTTAACTAAAAGATGTTTACAAAAACACTGACGTCTGCAGTCACGAAGTTAGCAGAGTGCATTTTAAAAAGTCTGTTTAGTATATAGCCGTTACTGCACATAACCGCCTGTAATAAATACCAATTATGAAAAGGAAATCACCATCGTGACCTGTGCTTGTAATATCTTGGCCTGTGTCCTGTGAGAACCCTGATGGCGGAAGTTTGCTTTTTCAATTACTAATTTTCTGAAACATCCTCTTCCAAATGAAGCTGCTCTAATTTCGGCTTTATTTGGACCCTCGTCCAATGAATTCGTTATACTTATATAAATCTAATGGTTGAAAAGCGCGAACAAAATGAACCTTGTGCGTCGCATTGTTCGAAAGTCGAACGATTTCCCTACTTCTTCGATGTAAGGGGCGCATTTGCTGGATTTTCATTGACTGAACTATTTTGCGGCATTCATTGACATTTGCAGCTTCAGTGAGGTTGTGGAACAGTCTACGACCTATGGAGCCTTTCATTTAATATATTAAAACAAGCTCTTGCTTACGTCCCATATTTTATGGATTAGCTTCACATCCTCTGAAGAAATCCAAGTGAGGAAAACAGTAATTTCAGAGACAGAAGGCTCACTTGATTCATGCACAGCGTGAACATGAAGTGCGACCGCCGAGTGGAAACCAAAATAATGCAACGTGACTTCCTACCAAAAGTGTGACGTAACCATACGTTGTGCAGTGCATATGGTGGGGTCATATCATGACGCTTTCTATTTAGCATCCATTTATTAGCCAAGTTGAAGGCTTGTTCGCGATAGGGATTGAAATTGACGTGATATGTATTTCAAATTGTGTACTGTTAATTGTGGGTGTAGCTGTCAACAAAAAAAGAGAGGTAGATAATGCACATTTCCTTTCCCTAAAAAACGAACAAACTAATGACAGTTAGCATTTTGCCAAAGCCTGTGCCTGTGTTTTGATACTAAGCCACTAAGCAAACCCATGCTAAACCGTGCCAAACACTGCGTATAAATCGGTTTGAGCAAAAACCCACTGCTGTTCTTTTTTTAGTTGGTTATGCCTTATCTCAAACTGACGCGAAGTTTAAGGAAATAACAAAACCATCGACTTTTAATATAGCAGCGAATTTTGGCAGACCGTAGTAGCTCTTAGCTGTAAGTTTAATTTCACCCGACCCAACAGTGTACGAGCGGTCATAATAGTACGGTCCTTGCAAAATGCGACAGGAGTCTAAGCCTTGGCGACAACACTTGATTGTTTCTGGCCCCAGTTAGAACCTCATGACCAACTGTGTCGTAATGATCCTTTAGAGGAAAGTTAGTTAGTTAGTGGGGTTAGTTTGTTATTTATGTAGTTAAGTTTGTTAGTTGGTTGGTTGGTTAGCTAGTTATTTATTTATTTATTTAGTTAGTTAAATAGGTTATTGGTTAGTTAGTTGGTTAGTTAGTTAGTTAGTTAGTTAGTTAGTTGGTTAGTTAGTTAGTTAGTTAGTTGGTTAGTTAGTTAGTTAGTTAGTTAGTTAGTTAGTTAGTTAGTTAGTTAGTTAGTTAGTTAGTTAGTTAGTTAGTTAGTTAGTTAGTTAGTTAGTTAGTTAGTTAGTTAGTTAGTTAGTTAGTTAGTTAGTTAGTTAGTTAGTTTAGTTAGTTAGTTAGTTAGTTAAATGGAGTTTTAGGAGTTCTATGCCGCAAAAGCAACTATGGCTATGACGGGCCGAACAAACCTTTAATGGAAAGCAGAAGTGAAATATTCTCGGCGAATTTCGCACTGCTTCAAGGATTTAACAGCTTAACAGATTGTAGCCATGCAGATTCGCCGCATAATGGAAGGCCCAGGCAAGTATCTCGTTCACATTCTGATACATTCCCTTGCACGCTAAAGTCTCTGCTCAGCATATTTCAGGTCTAGCCCGTTTGAAGTCGAGTAATAAAGTTAGTTAGAGTAAGTCAACGGCCAAAAACTTCCTTTTGCGTTTTGTGAAAGGAACTTAGTTCCTGACATATAGCAGTGAGTCTTAGCACATAAACAGAAAAAATAAAACACGGGAGACAAGGACCTGCACCAGCTATCACGCTTCATTATTCAGCTCTGCGAATAGCAGAAACGTTTAGAAAGAAAAGAACGAAGCAATAGGAAAATACTCGCGAAAAATTGTCTGCCCGCCAAGACCATCGACTCACCCTGACAACAACGCTCTTGGGTTTCTTTTTTTCCTCGCATGCGTAATTTTCTGAAAGCCGGATTACAATTCACAGAAGCGGCGGGCTAACTTGCGTTCCTGAGTGTAGCCACTGAACCCATATGTTTCCAATGCGTGCTCTTTCTCTGTGAAAATAAGGTAAAACATTACAATGGGCCCTCATCCCCATCCCCGCCTTTGCGTATAGCTATAACATTCCCAGAGAAAGTACTAAGCATCCGTTTTATTACAACCTTAACTTTAACACTTTCTGCCGTAATGCTAAGCAGTTCCTAGCGATAATGAAACGTCGCCCGGTGCTAAAACAGCCTTTTTACAAGTACACAAGCACAATGAAGCAAAGAGCAAGTCCCCGCCGAGGCTCGCTTATAATGGAACCGGAAGACGGCGCCAGAATATCTCCTGCTTTTTTCTTCCTCTCTCTTTCTTTTTTGAGAGAACAATTTTAACCTCGTCAAACAAGCTAGGCAAGAACATGTTCCATTACGACCTGAAAATTGCTGCGGTTTAAACCTGGAAATATACAACAAAAGAAACACACAGCTGAAAAGAGCCCCTAGGGCAAAAGGACGATAAGTATGTCTGCTGCAGCACCAGGCGGTAATAAAATAGAATGCTGAATTGATAAGTGGAGTTCCCTGAGACGCCAGGGAGAAAGGGCGAAAGGGAAGAAAACATTAAGTCTTTCATTCTGAAAAATTTGTCTAACGACATATCATCATACTATTGTAAATACACGGAGAAAACTGCGACAAAAAAGCGACATTAAGTTTACAGGCTTCCAGAAGTTACAACTGCCGAATGCTGGTTCTTACCAAAAGCAAAAGAAATCAGTTTAAGCTCCCGTGTTTTTCCTCTAGTGTTTAGTACATACATACATACATACATACATACATACATACATACATACATACATACATACATACACCCCGCCGGGGTGGCGCAGTGGTTACGGCGCTCGACTACTGTTCCCAAGGACGCGGGATCGAATCCCGGCCTCGGCGGCCGCTTTTCGATGGAGACGAAAAGCAAGGCGCCCGTGTGCTGTGCGATGTCAGTGCACGTTAAAGAACCCCAGGTGGTCGAAATTTCCGGAGTCCTCCACTACGGCGTCTCTCATAGCCTGAGTTGCTTTGGGACGTTAAACCCCACAAACCAACCAACATACATACATACATACATACATACATACATACATACATACATACATACATACATACATACATACATACATACATACATACATACATACATACATACATACATACATACATACATACATACATACATACATACATACATACATACATACATACATACATACATACATACATACATACATACATACATACATACATACATACATACATACATACATACATACATAAAGGACCGTAACGAGATTGGCGTTAGAGAAAAACAGTCAGACGTTCCACCAGTGACGGAGGACGAGGTCAAGAAAGCATTAGAAAATATGAAAAGGGGGAAATCAGCTGGAGAGGATCAGATAACTACAGATTTGCTGAAGGACGGGGGGATATCGTGTTAGAAAAGCTGGCAACCCTGTATACGCAGTGCCTGGTGTCAGCGACGGTACCGGAACCATGGAAGAATGCAAACGTCCTCATTCATAAGAAAGGGGACTCTAAGGACCTTGAAAATTACAGATCAATCAGCTTACTGTCTGTTACGTATCAGGTATTTACTAAGGTAATCGCTAATAGAATC
Organism: Amblyomma maculatum; assembly: GCF_055883805.1. Lineage (NCBI taxonomy): Eukaryota > Metazoa > Arthropoda > Arachnida > Ixodida > Ixodidae > Amblyomma > Amblyomma maculatum. The sequence goes on from NC_139349.1 coordinate 80,709,367, forward strand.
AGGACAACCTTAGACTGCAATCAAGCAAATGATCAAGCAGGTTTTCGGAAACGGTACTCTACTATCGATCATATTCATACCATCAATCAGGTGATAGAAAAATGTTCGGAATATAACCAGCCCTTATACATAGCATTTATTGATTACGAAAAAGCATTTGACTCAGTTGAAACCTCGGCGGTGATGCAGGCATTGCGAAATCAGGGGGTAGACGAGCCGTACGTGAAGGTGCTGGAAGATATATATCATGGCTCCACAGCAACCATAGTTCTGCACAAAGAAAGTAACAAAATTCCCATAAAGAAAGGCGTTAGGCAAGGAGACACAATCTCCCCAGTACTATTCACAGCTTGCTTAGAGGAAGTATTCAGAGACTTGGAATGGGAGCAGTTAAGGATAAGGGTAGATGGAGAATACCTCAGTAATCTGCGATTTGTTGATGACATTGCCTTGCTAAGCAAGTCGGGGGATGAACTGCAAATAATGAATGGTGACCTAGACAGTAAAAGTAGAAAGGTAGGCTTGAAAATCAATATGCAGAAGACTAAGGTAATGTTCAACAGCCTCGGGTAGGAACAGCAGTTTACATTAGGTAGCGAAGTACTGGAAGTAGTAGGCGAATATGTCTACTTAGGACAGGTATTAACCGCAGATCCGGACCATGAAAAGGAAATAACAAGAATAAGATTGGGATGGAGCGCATTTGGCAAGCACTCAAAGATTACGACTAGCAGCTTACCGGTATCGCTAAAGAGGAAAGTATATAACAGTTGCATCTTACCTGTACTCACCTATGGGGCTGAAACGTGGAGGCTAACCAAGAGAGTTCTACTTATGTTGAGGACAACCCAGAGGGCTATGGAGTGAAAAATGGTAGGAGTATCATTAAGAGATAGGAAGCGTGCAGAGTCGGTCAGAAAAATAACTCAAGTTACCGACATTCTAGTGGAAATTAAGAAGAAATGGACATGGGCAGGACACGTAGTGCGAAGAGAGGATAACCGATGGTCTCCTAGGGTAACAAACAGGATTCCAAGGGAAGGAAAGCGTAGCAGGGGGCGGCAGTAAGTTAGGTGGGCTGATGAGGTTAAGTTCGCAGGGGTCGAGTGGATGCAGCTAGCACAAAACCGGGTTAAGTGGAGAAATATGGGAGAGGCCTTCGCCCTGCAGTAGGTATAGTCAGGCCGATGATGATGATGATTTATACATACATACATACATACATACATACATACATACATACATACATACATACATACATACATACATACATACATACATACATACATACATACATACATACATACATACATACATACATACATACATACATACATACATACATACATACATACATACATACATACATACATACATACATACATACATGCATACATGCATACATACATACATACATACATACATACATACATACATACATACATACATACATACATACATACATACATACATACATACATACATACATACATACATACATACATACATACATACATACATACATACATACATACATACATACATACATACATACATCAGTTCAGGCGTTCAGTCGTGTCCGACTCTTCGTGACCCTATAGACCATGTGACGCCACGCTTTCCGGTCTCTCACTATCTTCTTAACATCACATAGCATCATCTGCAATGCCTCGAGAATGCCATCTAACCATCGCGTTCGCTGCTTACCCCTTCTCCGGCGACCCTCAACCTTTCCCACCATCAAATCTTTCTCTAGCGACTCCTCTCTTCTCATCAGATGACCAAAGTAGCTGAGCTTTAACTTTAGAATTGGACCCTCCAATGAGCAGTCAGGGTTTATGGTCGACAATATCGACTGATTTCATCTTCTGGCAGTCCAAGGAACTCTTAAGAGTCTTCGCCAGCACCACAATTCAAACGCGTCAATTCTTCGGCGGTCAGCCTTTTTCACAGTCCAACTCTCGCATCCATACATCACAACTGGAAAGACCATAGCACGGGTTATACGAATCTTGGTTGGCAGACTAATGTCTCTGCTCTTTACTAGGCGGTCAAGGCTAACCATTGCTCTCTTTCCCAGAAGCAGGCGTCTCCTAATTTCATGGCTGCAGTCTCCTTCCGAGGTAATCTTGGCGCCCAAGAACAGAAAATCTGTCACAGCTTCCACTTCTTGTCCATTGATGCTCCAGGACTTGATAGGGCAAGACGCCATGATCTTCGTCTTTTTAATGTTCAGTTTAAGCCCAAACTTCTCACTCTCTTCTTGTACGCGCAGCAGAAGTCTCTTGAGTTCCACTTCAGTTTCTGCCATTAAAGTGGTATCATACGCATATCTAAGGTTGTTGATACGTTTTCCAGCAATCTTCACTCCAGCAGAAGACTCGTCCAGACCGGCCTTCCTCATGATGCACTCTGCATATAGGTTAAATAGGCAGGGCGACAGTATGCAGCCTTGCCTCACCCCTTTCTCAATCGGAAACCAAGCAGTAAGACCATGCCCAGTTCTGACTGTGGCCTCTTGCCCTTCATAAAGGTTCCTGAGGAGACAGATGAGGTGAATTGGAACTCCCATATCTTGGAGAGCTTGCCAAAATCTGCTGTGATCTACGCAGTCAAACGCTTTCGCATAATCAATAAAGCAGAAGTAAATGGGTTTCTGGAACTCTCTTGCTTTTTCCATGATCCAGCGAAGGTTGGCAATTTGGTCTCTAGTTCCTCTGCCCTTGCGAAACCCAGCTTGCACGTCCGGAAGCTCCCGATCCACATACTGCTGCAGCCTACCTTGCAGGATTTTTAACATCACCTTGCTAGCATGCGAAATAAGCGCGATCGTGCGGTAGTTGGAACAATCTTTGGCACTGCCTTTCTTTGGAATGGGGATGTAAACTGACCTCCTCCAATCCTGTGGCCACTGCAGGGTTGTCCAAATCTTTTGACATAATGTATGCAGTGTGTTAACAGCGTCGTGGTTGAGGTTTTGAAGCAACTCAGCTGGAATACCATCAATTCCGCTAGCTTTGTTCTTAGCAAGGCTGGCTAAGGCCCATTCAACTTCACTCTTCAGGATGCCCGGCTCGAGATCAGTAATCACAACCGTCCTATGTTGGGTTTGCACATCCGGGTCCTTCTTGTACAGTTCTTCTGTGTATTCCTGCCACCTCTTCTTTACCTCTGAGGCTTCAGTGAGGTCCTTGCCTCGTTTGTCCTTTATCACGCCCAGCTTAGCACAGAAGCTTCCTTTGATATCTTTGATTGTCTTATACAGAGCTCTTGTGTTCCTTAATTGGCTGTTGTCCTCAACTGCTTGACACTGTATGTTCAGGAAGGCATTCTTGTCTCTCCTTGCTATTTTCTGAAAATCCGCATTGAGAACCTTGTATCTTTCTCTTTCCCCCATACCTTTTGCCATCCTCCTTTCCTCAGCTACATACATACATACATACATACATACATACATACATACATACATACATACATACATACATACATACATACATACATACATACATACATACATACATACATACATACATACATACATACATACATACATACATACATACATACATACATACATACATACATACATACATACATACATACATACATACATACATACATACATACATACATACATACATACATACATACATACATACATACATACATACATACATACATACATACATACATCCGTGTGTGTGTATGGTTCTTTTCTTGCCATCCTAATGTATTCTGTAACTGCACTAAAACCCTAACGTAGTTGCACGTGTAGTTGTTAAATGTGGCTCAGCCTAATTACCGCTCATGAGCAGGCACGCTGTTGCCTGGTAATATTTCTCATGAGTTATAAAACTGAAACTTTCAGCTGTTTGATAGATGCACTGGTAGGGTAAGTTAGTCTGCTTTTTCACCCAGTCTTAAAAGGCAACTTAAAACTTGCCGTTGTCACAACAGAATTTCTATGCGATTTTTGACCACGAACATGTTACAGGCGAAGTATCTGCAATGATATTAGAATTTTTATGTAGTTACAATATAACATACGTCGGAAATTTATAGAACTTTAAAAAAGCTCTACGTAAATAAAAAAAAACTGCAATGTTATAATTGAACTGCAGAAATGTTTGCCGGGTTTATTTTCTCATGCGTTTGTAGTTTCCCGGCTGGGAAAGGGTAGAAATGTGTCGTCTCATCCGACAGGGAAGGTTTGACTGCACCAAGAACGTAATCGCCTGTTGCGCTTGGGTTATCCTCACTAGTACCTATCCTCACTAATGGCGTCGAGCCATTTCTGCGATAATGCCTTTTCTGTCTTGTTAAGTTCAGAGGCTTCATAAGGCATGTGTCTCGTAAATATATTTTGGAAGTTTGTGCCTTGTCTCTGCTTGCGTGTGCCTTTGTCTGTCTTCTTTTTATAATTTTACTCTTTCACTGCAGTAGGACTTAAACAGAAATAATACAAAGTATACATCTCGACCATGAAGTAAAGCTATCAATAGAGAAATTAATATAGAATTTTGTGGTGAACATCTAAAACGAGGAATATCTCAGAGGTTCCTTAAACATACTTTTTACCAACATTTAGGCTCGTCTTTATTCACTGAAAAATTACGAACAGATATTAAGACGAAGCCTTTAATGGCTCAGGCTATAGGTGTACAAAATGTGTCCCGCTTTGGCGGCGTTCTGATTGACGGAGGTGGGATGACGTGATAAAAGTCTTGACCAATCACAGAGCACTACCACTGTATGCGCGAATGCGTGCTTTATATGGCCATATGTCAATCAAGGATCAATTGATAATTATAATAAATAATTATTCAATTAACAGTTGATTAATAATTAGGCAATTCAATAAATAACTAATTGTTGTTACTTACTTTATGTGTATAATTAATTGTCTACTTAATTACTAATTAGTTTTTTATTATTTAGCGGGAGGAATGACGAGAGTAGTTGTAGGCAAGGTCCTATGAAAACCTTAAACCAAGTATTTTGAAGTAGCGGCTCATATGAGGTACCAGAAGATGTCTATAACAGTCAGGAATTTGAACACGATAGCGTTTAGGGCCCCCCGTTCACCAGAAAATCTGGTTTCGGCGTTGTGAGCGACAAATCACGAGCATGGAACTGCCAGCTGACACAGCCGCGCACGGTCTGCACATCGTGTTGCTTGATGTTATGTTTGGAAGGGGCTGCCAACTAGGGTCTCTCCTTTCACATGGGAGGGTGATAACAGAACCTGCTTGCCAGGATCATTGAATTCACATTACCCACTGGCCACGCAGGCACGTTTATACTCTTGATGAAAGCGGGTTTCCAAATGTGCGCTGGTAGCCTAAGCCTAAGTGTCTCCCATAAATTTTTCAACTTCTTTACTGCAAACATACGCTTTATTTTTTGGCATCCGTGGTTAGGCATTTCATGCTTTAAGTTGTCCAAGTGGCTGAAAACACTGTATCGTGATGTGCAGTGAATTGTTGACCGTGTGATTCTTGAAGATAGTATTTTAGTTCATGTGTTCTCTGATTGTGCCTTTTTTTTCGATATTTTACACAATTCGTTATAAGCATTTTATCTCTGAAGATGCTTTTTTTTTTTTTGTGTGTTAAATTTGATCATTCCACTGAGGGGAATCGTTTTCGAGATACCCAACTTAACAACCGACCTTTCTCTTTTGTGAGGCATAAATTCGCCTATTTAATGTAGGCTTACAATTCAAGCCACTTTGGCCTTTTGTAGCCTCCTAGACAACCAAGTGTTGTTCTAAAGCAAAAACATTTAATCATATGAATAACACAGGATACACGAGGGGTTCAGAAGAACACTCATCCACACATAGAAAATATTATACTGACGCACAACGTAAGAAAACACCAAATGATACCACAAATAAAGAAAAAATAACAGCACTCCATGATTACCGTCTATTCCCCGCTCTTGAAGTGCAAAGGAATGTGAAGTGTTTTGATCACGCGTTCACAGACGTGGGAGGGAAGAACTCGCTTTTCCCACATCTGGGTGGGGTATTTTTTCGTCTGGTGTTCATACACTTGTTGGGAGAGTGTGGGTGTTCTAAAAAAGGGGCGAGATGCGAGGAGGCTTTTTCACTAGATGTGTAAACCAAAACATCCTACCTGTGCCCTGTGAGCTTCATTGAATCGTAGACACGTGGCTGGTTTAACTTACAGTTAACTTAGCCTATACGTGAAAGAGGAAGCAATGAGAGAGAGAGCTCCAGTGGAGGGCTAGAAAAAGATAGGAAAAATAACTTCGCAGACTACGAAAACTTTCAAAAAGGGTGCTTCCAGCGCACAGCCATTTTCTTGCCCAGTGCGGTAACTGAACCGAGATTCTGAAGCCGTGTGCTGAGTCGCAGATTTCTTCAGCGTTCTTTCTCTCCGTTCTCCGGGGCTCGTGTTAGTTGCGAGAAGTCTAGGTAAAACGAGATGTGCGTGAAAACACTTTGAAAGACTTGAGGCCTCTAGCACTCCGAGTCAAGAAAAACAAATAAATTCATGCTCACAAACGTTGTTAACTACCGAAAAAAAACATGGTTTAAAAGTGCAACAGGAAAACCGGGTGAGTTAAATTGACATCCAGGTGGACAAACATCGGGCAAAAGGAACGTGGCACATAAATGATTCTCTGTGTCAGCGGTCTCCGATGCGAGACGTCTCAAAATGCTTCTTTTTACAGTCCGTATTTCATCCAATTTTCACACGTGCCTCCCCGTTGTTGCCTCTCTTCGCTGCACTCATAAAGATTTAACGGGAATAAATGTGTAGAAAGATAATAATACAAATAAAATGCGGCATTCATGCAGTGAGGGCATGTTCAGAACCTAATACGGATGAATATATTTGACTTCCTTGAGGAGTCAAAAGGGGAGCGTAAAGATTTTACAGAACAACTTGTTTCTTTTCAACTGCTTAAAATAGCAAACCTCTTAGCCTTTTTATTTTTTTTTAACGAATGCCTCTTACTGCGACGTTGTGCGAAATGCTTGGAAAAATCACTAACCTAATTATTTCGCCCTAAATAAGCAAAAAAGCCTAAATATTAGTTTTTCACTTCTCTTGAGAGATTAAATCGCAAATGCTTTGACAAGCTTTGAAACTATTCTACTTTTATATTTTTTTGTCATACCCCTGTAGTGATTCCTTTGAATACGACGTACGTAACTATTCGGGAACAATATTTCTTCTTGCTATTGATGCCGTTACTCAGTTAATTTGTTAGAGTTCTTACTGCTACCTACAGATTGCTGGCAAAATTAGTCGTCAATTTATGCTAGCATATATATATATATATATATATATATATATATATATATATATATATATATATATATATATATATATATATATATATATATATATATATATATATATATATATATATATATATATTTTACGTAGACAAGCGTTCTGCAATCAATGTCTGTCAATGTCTCTTTTCTGTGAAAGCGTGGGTCTCTTAATTAACGCACCCTCTTTTTCGCTGGAAACCCCTAGCTTGAGTCGAAAAATAATAGACTGTGATTACGGTGGAAGTTTAATGACAGTATCAATAATATTTTCAATGTTAGTATTTCGTACAAATGGATCTGAGTGAAATCCCCTTTATGCTACGCCTGAATTTCAGTGAAAAAAAAAAATCATTCCACGCACAAGAGATTTCAAAAAGGTTGTTTGCAAGAACAAACAAAGGACTCATTGTGCATTATACACTTACTAGGATCCTTCATTTGTCAACAAGAATTCCGCCAGAAGGCAGCAGTCTTGTTGCTATAGTATCTGCATACCATGTTTAAAAGAATGTATAGATAATACAGAGCATGAAATGCTTTGTTTGCCTGCAGCCTAGCTAGGAGAGCCAAACATTTGTTTCGAAAAAAAATGACGCATTAAGCTATAGTACGTATTAACCTGCGAAGATCGCTGGAAATTGTTGATTTCAGTTAGGCATACAAAATTTGAAGAAATGGGCAGGTACAGCTGGCTTGACCCTATTAATCTTTTTTTTTTTTTTTGTATTAAGCAGCATTCTAAACGGGGCACCTGGCACCACGTCTGGCTTGTTAACAGAAGGACCGCGGGTCACGTGAGGGTATACCATACACTTATACTAAAAGTTTTTTTTTTCGATTTTTATGTCAGTAATTATAGCGGTTGTAGAATATTTTACAAAAACTGCTGCATGAAAACACTACGGTTTCTCATTCGCTCAAGGCCAGTACAAAACACAACATTTCATATTTGGGAAAGCAGCCCATACTTGAAACCGTACCACGTTGTCGCACTTAAGGGTGAAGGTGAAAATTCTATGAGCTAAGAACGCTGGAGCAAAGTAGAGATTTGGGAGAACCAAGCAGCCCTGAAGTACAGGGAGAAATGGTGGACTAGGCAACAGGAAAAAGCAACGTTATTCAATTCACAAGCTATCAAGCCAGGCGATACTTCTAAATAGGGCCCTAAGGGCCCCCGGCCCTCCTGGCCTTGGTCCTTTGCGATGGGGGCTCGTTGCAGCGGTACATCTGTATTTGTTGCACATGCCGTCATCGCACTCGCCGCTGCTTCGGGGAAGAATGATGGTTGTTGCGAAGCGCGTCTCTTCCTTCCTTCCTTCCTTCCTTCCTTCCTTCCTTCCTTCCTTCCTTCCTTCCTTCCTTCCTTCCTTCCTTCCTTCCTTCCTTCCTTCCTTCCTTCCTTCCTTCCTTCCTTCCTTCCTTCCTTCCTTCCTTCCTTCCTTCCTTCCTTCCTTCCTTCCTTCCTTCCTTCCTTCCTTCCTTCCTTCCTTCCTTCCTTCCTTCTTTCCTTCCTTCTTTCCTTTCTTCCTTCCTTCCTTCATTCCTTTTATTCTTTCTTTTTCTCTCTCATATATTGTAATTCGCATCTGTGCGCTCGAGGCACCAGGAGGCAGCTCAACTAGAGCCAGTTGGCAGGCCCATGTCAGTGCACGTTAAAGAACCCCAGGTGGTCGAATTTCCGAAGTCCTCCACTACGGCGTCTCTCATAGCCTGAATTGCTCTGGGATGTTGAACTCCACAAACCAAACCAAACCAAACCAAACCAAACATTTTCCCCCTTCCGGCAGTCGCACCAATATCCCCAACAACGGTGGTTCGCAAAGCTATGGAAGAACCGATTGCAGGAACCAATCATTGGGCTGTGAATCGAAGATTTCAGGCCGAATATGACCGCTCTACAGATCTTGTGCGCCATTTATGATTTCGCTTATTGAAAAAAATTGCGCAATAAAATGATGGTGTTACTTTGACCTAATTAACTGTGTCCACGCTGAAAATACTGGTGCTGCGCCTTCCTAGCCTAATGATAACTTTTTTTTTAAGTTACGAAGAAAATTGCGAATGAAAAGGCAGTGTTACAAAGGCTATCAGTTCAAACCTTCAAACAACGTACGACCTTGCTAAACCATGCACAACCATGTTCAACACAGCCTTCGTTCTTATCACTAGGTCCAAGCCCCCAGAATTCTTTTGTATTTTTGCGCTCCTAGTAAGATCTCAATGAGACATTTCGAAAAGGCGGCCTCTGGCTCAAATAAATTAGAAATAAACAAAAGCAAGCCTCTGAACGCTACGTCATTTTTCATGTTTAAACGCATAAACTATTTATTAGAACTCGACTCGAGTGGTGCACGCTGGCGGCCACTTATCGGCGCGGTCCGAAGTCATCACTCTCTAGACACGGCTGGCCGGTGCAGACAGGAGAGGGCAGGGTTAATAATAGTGCGAAGGTTTTGTAGCCGCCGAAGTATCAGAAGTAATCGAAGGATGTGCGCTATTCAAACATACCCGTTGTAAAACAAACGTGCAACCTTAGTAAGCGGCTACAACGCGAAGTAAAATATAATAACCTTTCAAGTGACCTCATTGCCTTCATTGTTTTGCCCATTCGTGTTAAACAGGGAGGCGGTGAATGGACGTGCACTAAGAAATTAGAAGTGCGGAATCAACGAGCATATATTAGACGATCATAGCCGCCTCTCGTGAGATACTTGTGTCAATAAAAATAGTCGTTCTTTTTCGCAATATAGCGTTTCGCGATCATTGAAAGCAGTCTTTTGAGCAAAGTGGGTCAGCGTATTTTTATGCGACACGTAGACATCTTTATCGTCTTCCGAATGCTGCAAAATACATCATACGGTGCATTAATGTCTCTAATTAGACTGCTTCAAGGCATTTAACGATCGCTAAAACGATATATCAGTGTGTAATATTTAACATTATTGGCTATAATAAAAACTAATATTTTGCGAAAACGTCTCTATAGAAGCATAGCAACTTCTTTAATACGTGTTTGCGTCCGTTTCTCGTGTTCTGTTCGTGTTGCTTCTGCGCTGTAGTCTTCAGAAGTATAAGAAAGTGGCGCTCTTTGTCGAGCTGCGATTCGTAGCTTATTCGATATAACAAGCTGCTCACCATGACATTTCGTCACGCTTCTTATAAGGCGCTTTTCGGCCACTTTTGTCTTGCGGAGACTGGTGGCTCCGCGCTATGCATTGGCTGCCCTACGACTGCGCTACGGCTTTGCAATCGCGGAACACGTGGTGAGTGCTTGAGGTTGGCCCTCGGTTTCTAGCCACAGCATCGCCCTCATGCGGTGAAAGCAATGCAGCTAAGGACCAGCTTTGGCATTCGCATGGCAGACATCACTGCAGAAATTGTCGGAAACAAAATTTACGTGAAATTGTAAAGAGAGTATATTTATATTTCTAAGTCGGTTTGGGACGTTAACTGCATTAACCAAACCAATCCTATATATATTTTTTTTTACGCCCTTAGTGTCGCGACCGAGACGTTCTAGCCGGTTCAGTACGCCAGGTACACACGGCCAGCGGGAAGCAACAGGTGCCACAACTTACGCAGACACTCTACAAGCTGTAGCTGAGCTGTGCGTGAGCGAGTGTTCAGTCCGCTTCCTTCGTGCAAGGCAGTCGCCAAAACATTGGAGCAATTCGGTACCGGAACGGTCCGAGGTGGTGAGAGAGTCCTCCTGGTTTTCGAGCCAAACAAGAGCTGTGTGTATGAGGAAGAAAACCTCTCTTGCAAGCTGAGCGGCGGCGTCCCATCGGTTGTAGCGACTCACCCAATGGTAGTTGGTCAAACAATCGCCGACGTCCTCGCCTGCCGTCCCGCGAAAGTCCGAGGCTCCCGATAGTGATGTGAGGAACCGTTCGCTGCGCCCGCAGGCCGGTCTTCATCCTGGATCACTGCGTCGCCACGGGCTGCTTGCGGGTTGTTGACCGATTGCATGGCACTGGTTTGCGGTTCGAGGCCCGCAAGGCGACGCCTCCGGCGAGGCTCCAAATTTATCGGCGCTGAGTGTAGCGCCAGGCATCGTTACCCGGCTCCTCCACCACAATTTTACGCCCTTAGCGTCACGACCGAGACACTCTAGCCGTTTAAGTACGCCTGGTACACACGGCCAGCGGGAAGCAGCCCAGGTACCACAAGACAAAGGTTGAACAGGCGCGCACATTTCTTCCTCTTCCATCTTCCCTCCTCCGTGCTCTGCTTCCCATGACAGCTAGCGCTACTTCGAATGTGTGGCTTCGATGATGATGGTTATTCGATACCGAAGCTGTTTTAAAGTGGTAGCGAAGGCGGAGACCAAAGAGGTTTTAGAGTGACAAGCATGTAATCAAGAGTTCGACGAAATATTGTCTGGTCAGGTGGTGGCATAAAAAAAAATACTGAGTCACTAACTAAGTCAAAGTTTTAATAACGTAATGACGTTTCGGAAGCCCAACGGCTTCCTTGTTCGTAATGGGGAATGCCCAAACAAAAAGCATGCGTTTATAGCTTCTGCATAATGCATCGTAATTATCTTACGTAATCAGATGGCAGATTCCCTTGCGTCCAATTTATTGTGCCATGAGCGGTCTGAATCATCAAATACTGTAGATACAAGCGTCTAAAAACGATTCGTTCTCAGGCAAGCACACGTGCCTTATCCCAGTTGATGGCGTGTTCTTCTTGCACGTGTTCGACCAGAGCGTGAGCAGCACTGTGTCCTTTCTCTACGTCATTTTCGTGGTGCTGGATTCGTTTTCACCAGCTTCCAGATTCTCCGATATAGTTGCGGTCGCAATTTGCTCACGGAATCTTGTACACGACCTCAGCGACCACCACCTTCTAACGTTTCCGATTCCTCTAAGCCAAAACGCGCGAGCATCCCTACATCCCACACATTAGTGAAGCGCTTGGTCAGGTATTTCGTAAGTATGGCGTGCAAGTTGCTCACGTTCCAACGAGCAAGCTTAGACACGAGCTCGTCGATGTGAAAGACCCGCTTCCCCTTAAGAGATATCCTGGTGTCGTGTAGAAGATTCCGTGCGCAGATTGCGACCGCAGTATTATTGGAGCATCCGGAAAGTAGTGCAAATGGATCCAGCACCACATAATTGACGTGGCGAAAGGACACAGTGCTGCTGACGCTCTAACCGAACACGTGCCAGAAACTGGACACGCCATCAACTGGGACGGGACACGTGTGCTTGCCAGAGAACGGATCGCTTCTAGACGCTTGTATATAGAGTCTTTGATGATTCTGTTGTATTTGTTGTCTGTGCCGAAGGCAGAACCGCGTGCCTGCGTTCCTGTGTCAAAGACAGCCGCGCGTGCCTGCGTTCCTGTCGCTCTCGCTTCTCTCCCTCTTCTGTAACCCTCTCAGCACGAGAGGGTTTATAATCTCGGTTCTGAGCGTATGCACAGGTGGCAGATCCGCACTGGTCGCCTTGTCAGGACCGCCTTCTAACTGCGCGCTTGCAGTTGCCTCTGCAGACGCAGTCCCTGGCCTAAACTCTTGACGACGGCGGACTTCGTCGACGTGGCGCTGCACTACTCCGGTTGGTGTGTTCACTTTTATCATTATCGCACCCCGATGTGGTCTGTACACTCCCAGGCCCATCTTTGGCCGGCACCGTGGTTCCGCACGTACACGCTGCTGCCTGGCGTGATGGTCCAGTCGTGAGCGTCCGCCGACGAGTCCGCATTTCTGGGTGGCAGACATGTGTCGTGCCGGGAACGTAGCTGATAACCGAGAAACATCTCGGAAGGTGACTTTCCTTCTCTTTGGGAGGTCCGCATGTAGTTGAATAACAAACGCATGAGGTTGTCTTCCAGCTGTCCGTCTCCCATTTTCCGCAACCCGTCTTTATAACGGTCCGAACCGCTCTGCTGCTCCGTTAGACTGGGGATGGAAAGACGCAGTTTGCAGGTGCACGATATTGTTTCTCGATACGAAAGTGGCGAATTCCTGACTTGTGAATTCTGTGCCCTTATCGGACACGATTGTGCGTGGCACGCCAAACCGGCAAAACATGCTCCTTAGGCATCGGATTGTACTAGCTGTATACTCGCGTACGTCGAGGGTACTGCTTCAATCCACTTCGTGTGGGCATCAACCACTATTAGTATCATCGTGCCGCCTAACGGTCCTGCAAAATCGATCTGAATACGAGACCACCAGTCCGCTGTCTTCGGCCAACTCACTGGCGGTCTGCCGTAGGCATTAGCAGATTTTGAGTGCAGTTGCGGTACTGCGCAGACAAGTTTTGAATGTCCCTGTCCAGGCCTGGCCACCAAAACAATGAACGCTCGACTGATTTCATTGACAGGAGCCCTGATGCATTTCATGTAGCAGCTGCCTGCAACATCCTTTCCTGCGCTTTCCGCGATATCACCACTCTGTCGCCCCAGTAGTTAAGACGGTGAGCCCACGATAGCTCCAGATTACGATAAAAAAACGGCAAGTCTCTCGCCATTCCTTTATTCGTTTTAGGCCATCCGTGCAAAATGAAGTGCGTGACACTGGCTAACCTCGGGTCTTTGGCCGTCAGCTCTTGCAATTCGTGCGTCGTCACTATACCTTCTTCCAGGGATTCCAATGAAAGGACATACTCCGGCGGTTCACCCTCGGTCCCCGGTTCGGTATTCGGCGCTGGTAACCTGCTGAGGGCATCTGCTGTAGTCAGCAGCTGTTTCCCTTGCACGTACTGTAACTTGTACTGGTAACCACCCAATAATAGTGCCCACCGTTGAATTCGCGCGGCAGCCATCGGCGGCGTCTGACGGTCAGGCCTGAGCTGTCTCAGCAGTGGTTGATGGTAGGTCACCAGAATAAACTGGCGACCTAGAAGATAGTCACGAAAACGAGAAACGCCAAAAATGAGGGCTGGTGCTTCTCGCTCCAGCTGTGAGTAGTTTTGCTATGCTTCTGTTAGTGTTCTGGAACGGATCCCAATTGGCATGTGTTCATTTCCTATCGAATAAAACAGCACTGCGCCCACACCATAAGAAAATGCGTCACACTCTAGTTTCAGCTCCTTGTTAGCATTAAAACGCACGATGATTTGTGCATTCTTCAGGCTTTGTTTAGCTCGCCCGAACGTCGACTGCTGCGGCTGTAACCACTCCCAACGGGTTCTTTTTTCCCATGAGTTGTTATAACGGGCTGAGCACAGCCGAGATATTCGGCAGAAACCGGGCGTAGTACGTGAACATACAAAGAAACGAACGCAGCTCGCTCACGTTACTTGGGCGCGGGGCTTGCATAATGGCGTCTACGTTTTTTTTTTTTTTATATGGTGTAGGACTTGCCCATCTATACGATGCTCAAGGTAAGTCACTGAAGTCTGCTGGAACTTGCATTTGTCGGCCCTAAGCTTGACGCCGTGTTGCCGGGATCGTTCCAACCCAGTCTTGAGCCGCGTTCCGTTGTCCTCCTTTTGACACTATGACGTCGTCAAGGTAGGCTTAGATGCCAGGTAGCCCGCTGAGTACAGCGTCCATTTTTCTTTGAAATATAGCTGGGGCAGAAGCTATACCAAACGGAAGTCAGTTGTAATGAAAAAGTCCGCGATGCGTGTTAATGACACAAAGTCCGCGTGACGCTTCGTCAAGGGGCACTTGATTGTACGCGTCCTTCAAATCCACGGTGCTAACGTATCCACCTCCATTTAAGTTCGCGAATATGTCCTCGACCACTGGAAGTGGGTAATGCTCTATATCGCAAGCCGGGTCAAGTGCGAACTTAAAATCTCCGCATATTCTTACGGTGCCATCTTTTTTCAGGAAAACTACGATGGGCATAGCCCATTCTGAATGTTGCAAGGGTGATAAGACTCCAAGGGGTAATTACCGATCAATTTCACGAGAGACCTTATCACGGAGGGCGTAAGGAAGTGATCTGTCCTTACAGAATTTCGGCGTCGCCATCTCCTTGAGCTTTAGGCTGGCTTTACTACAGATTGAGACCACTCGCAGCACATTAAATCGGGCGTGAGAAAAATTTCCATCTCATTACGCAAGATCATTACGATGCCTTTTGAAGAAGCTATAAACGCATGCTTTTTGTCTGGTTTCTTCATTCTGAACAAGAAATCCGTAGAGCTTCCGAAATATCATTACGTTTTAATTAAAACTTTGACTTAATCAGTGACCCTATATAGTGACAAGCGTATATAGCAGCCGACTGGGGCCCATACACTCATTCATATACGCTATTAGATGACTAATTTAATAGCTGTATTCCAAGAAAACAAAAGCAGACATAAAATACTTTCCTTTGTGGATTTTGCAATAATGTTAACGCTATGATAAAAGTATTGTGTATGTAGCATTGTGCCTGTCCTAAATTACACTGTGTGCTAAGCATTTTGCTAACTTTCGTCACTTATTTGCAGCACGTGCGCTCATTGTGTCCCCTCCTTATGACTGTGTTTGCATTGACAGGGTGGCTTTTATGGTATTGTTGCGGTTTCCAGGTATAGTAACAGGTGCTTTCGAAGCACGTAACGAACCAGTCTTTCATTTCGACAGCCCCCTATTGTCTGCACCTGCGCCCCCGCAGTAGGCACTGCGGAAATTCCCTTGCCTTAATATGTGTTGGTTGCGAAGGTTTTAATCTTACAAGTAAGTTTCCTATCAGTCATTGATGTTTTGCAAGGAATAGTTCTCCTCTGCTTTCCAGTTTTCTTAGAGCGTCTTCTCGCTCTGCGCGCGATCGGGTCTCCTTTCTCATTCTTGTGGCCAGCTTCGCGTTTCTTTCAAAGCACCCGGCGTTATATGAAACTGAACTCGCGGCATGCGAAGTAACGATGCTTCGTGACGCATCGCGACAGAGTGGATTCTAACGTCTGTTACAACACATTATTTCTAACTAGAATTTACTTTGCGCTCCTGTTTGTGTCTTCTTTTTACGTATGCTCATTGGTCGCTTATACGTGCAGGGGTAGTCAAAAGTTCCCAGGCCACAGGTTCTGTTTCTGGTCAGTATATTCTGTTACTTGAGATCCCAATAAACCTATTAATTATCTCAGAAGTTAGAATAATGTTTGGCCTACCCTCCAATGATATGTTGAGATTTGGGAGCGTTTCAGCTGTCTGACTATACTTCTCAGAGGCCGGCCGCGCGGGTTGGGAACTTTTGACTACCCCTGTACATGTATATTGGTTGATACTGGCTGCGTCGCAAATTTTCATGGTATGTTTAGTAAAAAATTTCTACTTCCCTCTTAGCCTCTTTCAGACTTTAGAACCTCCAGAACTAAACGGAAACAAAGCGTCATTTATTTGTGTTGTCAATAGAATAAATCACTAATGTAAGCCGGTCATGCATGTTGGACGTCCTGTTGCTAATTTTTCGGCTACGCCAGAGAATCAGGGCTCGTAACGAGCTGTATTCTAAGGCAATGTACTCAAGTAGGAGTTTGCAATAAGAATTGCGCTGACCCTGTCCCTTTGGAAGAGTTTCCGATTTCCTGCCTTTTTGGGCCGTCCTATTTGTAAACCACGTTTGCTGGAATTCCAAGTGCATGCAAACAGTAGGACTCGAGCACATATGAATCACAAAAGTTTGGCGAGCGCTCAGAGGCGACTATCGAAAGGACGGTGTAAGACCGCGATTGCCCTTTGTTAACTAAAGGCGCACTCACCATAGGAAGCGGTGCGAGTGGAACCATCGAAAGACATCCAGAAGGAGGCTCGACCGATTACGCAATCTCGGCCGCGGCCCCACGAATTCTCAACCTCGTCGACAATGACTGCAAGTCGTCTCTCAACAGATCACAACGGGAACCGCAAGGACGTTCAAGCACCAGCAAGAAGGTACAGCCGCCAGCGTATGCATCCCACCGCACGGACCCGGTCTTCCGCACATCGTATCCTTGAGAAGGCCGCGCATGCAGACCATCGCTTCCAGGGAATTCCAGGGCCCGCTTGCACAAAACAATCTTAAGACTGTCTTAGCTAAGTCCAGACTTAACTGGAGTCTAAAGAATAGGCCACTAGCATGGGCGCTTAAGACTGGAGTCAAGACTGGGCTTCAGTCCTGACTTGAATAAGTCGCTTGTATGATTACGACTCTAGTGCTGTCTTGGTTAAGACACAAGGACGCCAGGTGTCTAAGTAGAAAAATTAGAGAAATACAGGGATGCGCTGGCACTGTCCCTGCTGTAAGATGTACACATTCGGGCAGTGTTGCGGTGTGTAAAATCCGTGCCACTGCTTTTTGAAGCTTAAGATTGTGTTACGAGGAAAAATGCCCCAAGTGGTTGCTGAGGCCGTCCTGGGAAGCCACTCTGGTGAACATGAACCCGAAGCGTTCGACGTTCGGAACACGAGCCGTCTTAAATAAGCTTGGTCTTTCTAAAGACACCATTTAAGTCTGGACTTAGCTCGGACTTTATCGTGCAAGCCGGCCCAGGTCTCTCTAGTGGGCCCGGGACAAAGGAGCATAACTCGCGAGAGCTCTCTCCCAGTATTTCTCCGCGCCTGGAATGTTCGGTCGCGGTTATTTCAGAGCGCGCCGCGCTGCGACCACCTGTTCTCGACGAAGGTGGTGGTAGCAGGCAGGCCCCGAAATAGACAAAGCCGTAAAAAGTGACCTAGGGATTTATGTTTCAGTTAGCGCGCCAGCTCATGGAGCTGCGCTTAGTTGTCATGCCAGCCTCTCTTGTAGTATAGTCGCCTCTCTGTCTTTTGTGAATACTTTTCTGTGCTTCGTATTCTTATTGTTATATAAAGCTAAGTTTTGTCGTAACTGCAGTATCGTTGTCCTTCGTCTCTCCAGGTGTGAAATACGCGTAGCCTGCCAAACTGACGATCACCTCAAGGAGATGCAGAAATGAAGAACAGAAGCAAGTGAGACTTTACTTATGGGGTCTTAAATACGATTTGTAAATCCGTAAAAATGCCAGTTTATATTTCACGCTAACAGCATATATATCCTATGGACATCTAAAGAAGCTTTGCTAGCACTAAACGTCTACCTTGCCTATACTCGGAGGCAGCTTTCTGAGGCCATGCAGTAAGGGCCACGGGAAGAGTACTTTCCTCCCAGTGTTGCTTCACCGGATAGTTCAGACATGTTTTGTATGAGTGGCGATTTTGGCTTCAGTTCTGTTTTGACATTGAATCAATAGTTTTGAGCTGCAAAATGTGTTCCTTGGTTTACTTGATGAAGGCCTATTTGAACGCCAATCCGCGACTAATCAGCAGCTCACACTACATAGTGAAAACAAGCGTGGGGAGGTGTCGTGGTAGATGCGGCTCGCTTACACTTCGCGGGATCGCCAACAGGCGGCACAGCTATCCGCACATTCATAAGTGTCACACTCGGCTCTACGATGACTACAATATGCCGCGAACTATTCAAATCTCTCTTCGTTTCTTTTTTTTTTTTTTAACAGCAGTTGGCATTCAGTCTTATCACTGTGACTGCAGTGCACGGATTGATTATGTACTGTTTGTTTGTTCCTGCTCGTTGTCGTGAGACGCGGCCTTATAATTTTCTTTGTTGCAAAAGATGCTTCGAGATGTATCTCAAATTATTACAGCCACGCGCGTGTGTTTCTACAATGTTCCAGAGTATGCTATGCGCCGTTTGCGGTTTTATCTCGATCTTTCTTCGCCGCCTTTGAATCCAGCGCTGACGAATGAAACGGACATTCTTTGTTCGATTACTGACGAGCACATTTGCTGCTATCGCCACCGCCGAGTTGCTCAGCTTTTTCAGCTTTTCAGCTCAGCAAGTCAGCCCAATAAAGAGTTGGTTTCAGTTTTATTACGCCTGTCTTGTCTTTTGTGCCTGCAGCCTTGTCACTGCCACATGATATCATCATAGTGCACTATTGGTGTGATATTGATCTGTGACATTAGAATAAATAACTTCGTAATGATACAGCATATTCGAGAGCAAGAGAGCGCAATTTTCGAGAGCGCAACATATTCGAGAGCGCTGTTTTTGAAGGAACTCTGTTGTTCTGCCGTGTGCGCTACTGCGTTTAGGCTCAGTAGCTTTCGCTGTACACACCCGAGCTCCTGTAGGGGCAGCACTGAAAGCCACCTATGGATGGCTGTGGAAGCCCCGACGGGGCAGAGCGCCTTCTTCTGCTGTGTCATTGCAGCAGCAGGCGTGACAGGAGTTCTCACGTGTACTTTGCTGTTTGTGAGAGTGAGGTTGTGTGGCGGTTATTTCTGCGGTGACAGTTCGAAAAGAAAGCGAACGTTTCGAAGGTTGCTATGTTTTCGATATCGCAGCTGTGTGGGACGGCCCAATCCGCACTCGTATGAAGTGCTTGCCTCAGGAGTGTCATCAAGGCCGGCTACACCGTGGAGCTTACTATGTGGGAATTCCCTCTTTCTGTGCTTTGAGAACGATGCCTAGTGTTATAGTATTTGGGTAAAAAAATCTGACAAGTGCAGTTAATTTCTTTTCTGCAGTACAAATGGTGCCTACGTCGCGCGCCTGAAGAAGCGGCTATCAAAAGAGACCAGCGCGACAGGCTCTTTGTCGGCACGCTTGTAAACAGACGAACGTGCTGAACTCTACTCGGCCAATAGTTTCCTACCGCGTTTATTTAATTCGGCAATATGGCAAAGCTTCGTTTAAGGAGCGAGAGAGCACCGTTTATAGCTAAAGACTTAACTCTGAAGTAGGGCTAGTTTTTTGTGTGGCTGCTGTCCGCTCGTGAGCGCCGTTACGAATGTAATATGGGAGACTCTGCAGTAAGGAGCATTGTATAACTGGGTCGCCAGCACGGCGGGTGAAAACCAGACGCTACATCACGGTTGTGGCAATACCCGTTACTGCTTTTCAATTCAAACTCAAGAATCTAGTGCGACAACCAGTTGTCTGCGGTAATAGATACTTCGTTGCGTTGTCAAGAACGCTGTTCCTCCTAATTGTTCGCGATACTCACGTGTGTATTGCGTATATATCACAAGCAGCGCATTGTCTTAAATAATAATGCTTCAATGCATCAAAAATTATTACCCTCTCAACGTGCGTGTTAAAGCAGGAAAGCCAAAAAGAACAAATTTACCTTTAATGCTTCTCAGACGTTCCTATCTTAAGAGCATCTGTGAATGCTGCAATAACGTGGGTAGGTACGCTGGACAGCTCAATTTCGTTTTTCGCCATAAACGAATGATGGCTGCCGAGCTTGATGTTTTTCTTTCTTTTTTATTTCCCGAGGACAGCCATCTTATACTATTTGTAAGAAAGCAAGCCAACGGTCTTCGGCAAAGAAGCTCCAAAGGTTTAGTTACGAAATAAACCCGGTAGAATGTAATATCAAAACCGTCTAATATATTTCCAACCAAACGCTTTCCAATAACAGACAAACGGGTCACCTAAGACTCTGCATACGCGCATGTGTCTCACGCTTATTGCCCTAAAACATCGCAAAGCTGTTAAACGTGTACCAATTTTCCAACTTCATGACTGCTAGAAAACATCATTTTTTGGACAAATAAAAGAGCTGCAGCATGCCCATTCGACAAATACAATGAATGATATTCTGTAAATAAAATGGAAACTGGAGAGGGGGAGTAATGCCACCTGGTGTTCCCGAGATTCTTAGGAAATTCTTAGGAGATTCTTAGGTGCCTGAGAGAAAAAGACTCTAATCTGATAGCGCGCTCTGGGCGGAACGCTCCCTGCTGGTACAGCTTCTCCCTGTCTATTTAGGCACATCTAGCCCTGTTGTCCGTGACATTATGCATGTATATATATATATATATCTATATATATATATTCACATCACTTATTTAACCCGTACGAAAACATGATGGGACGCAACCAATGAACGAAAGAGGAAAATATAAAACCAGCTGCATCAGTAAGTGATTTTTAAGGCATAGCAGGAGTAGTACGCAAGGTGACATTCATGATGAGTGATATGCACAAAAAAAGAGCGCTGCCATACTTAAGCCACGTCATCAGCAATCATTCAAAAGGGTATAAAGCTTACATCAAAAGGGCTAGACACTCACGGATGCGATGTCAACTGGTAGGTGGTTCCAGACACTGCTGTTACGCGGAAAAGATGAGTAAAAGAATGAGTATGCGTTGCAAGAAATGTATCCAAACTTGTATATGTGGTCAACTCGTGATAGGTGGCAAGGTGATAGCAGGGTTCTAGATTGAGCTGCCTTATTAGCGATAAGAAATGGTATGTGCTGTAAAGAGGCATAAGTGAGAGAAACTTGTGCGTAAAGCAATCAGGCTAAGTAAAAACACTTCTTGATCTTTGTTACGCTTAAAGCACGGTGGCAAAATGAAACGAGCAGAATTGTTGTGTAAAGTTCAAAAGACTGGCATAAGTTAAGTTGATTAGGGTCCCGTTTGGAAGTAGCATATCCTATTAATTAATTAAAGTAATACTTTGCGGAAATGGTGACACAGACATCTGAACTAGTGATTACGCTGAAATTTTGCAATGTACTATATGCTGTCGACACGTTAATTTTGAGGTTATGAGTATTTCTAAATACCATGCGATGATTTTGCTTACTGTTAGAGGTTTTGCGGGTGGTACTTTGTTGAATGCATGGTACGATGTGATGGATGCTTTAACTTGCATTTGTTGGCGCTATCTCAATAGTCCGTATTATGAGCAAATTAGCAATGTCCAGTGCCCAAGTATAGAAATTTCGTGTCACTTTCATTCCAAACTTCCCAATAAACAACGCAGTCGCCAGATTAAAGATGCATTAAAGATGTCACAGGATTAGAAATATGATAAAAGCAGCGAACCTAAACCAGAACGATGAGGGGCACCGGGCGTTACTTTATTTAGGTTTTAATCGCATCCGTTAACCGCTTCATATTGGACAGTAAGTAAGCACCAAATCAAAATAAGATGTTTAGGAACAAAAATTTAAAAGAGGCAGTTTAAGCACTTGCAGCTTATAGTTTACGTTCACAAATACTTAGGAGAAGTCAAGTAAAATAAAATTGATGTCGGAGTGTTTGCAATTCATGCGTAAAAAGTGGCTACTTCGTTTTGCAAAAAATAAACGCCTGAAGCCATATTGCGCGCGTGTGAAAAATGAGGACTGTACCAAAAAGTAGAAAATATGCGAATACAACATGTGCTCAGACATTTTGAAAAGAGGACTTGTTAATTAAACGGGTCTGTTGCTAGCAGTTTAAAGGGGAATGCCGCTTACCTGAATTGTACAACGGAACCACCTTCCAGGTCTTCGATCGCTGTAAACGTGCTCGGCAATCGAAATACTCCTCGAAAAGTTTTCCAGAAACGATAAATGACTGTGTTTTGTTGCTTTAGAAGCTTTAAATTCACTTGATGTGGCCCAGAAGATGGTAAGATTTTCAAGGAATTAATTTGCGGATGCCACCAGAAATAAAATAAACAAGGGGGCATCAGAGAATACTTGAAATATGTAGATTCATCCCGAACACATTCTACAGGTACGGACGAAAATGCATCCTAGAGTACAGTACTCAGAACAGAGGAGTATTCAGCAGACAAAATTGAATCTCCAGAATGATCTTGAAGAAAACTTATTCCGTCGTCTTTGAAGTTTCCAGTGGAACAGAAGGTATTTGGATTGTTTGTTTGTTTGTTTTTTAATATAATTTGCCGCGTGCTTTGTTGTAACAGCGTACTCTTTAAAACTGAGGAAGCATTCCATCGATAATGTTTTTTTAGAGGTTTACCTAGGCGAAAGAACCGCGTTCTTTTATTAGAATTACTGGCGCGTGTTCTGTTGAACCATGAAGTTCTAACGACGTTTCAATGGAATGAACGTGTTGCAAAGTTCTGCAACTTTTGAAGATAACAAATTCCAGTTGTTCCGCACCGAAAGCTGTTGAAAATCATTTAAGTACGTGTCCTAGTGCTAACAAAGGGCCTCGTTAGCAGCGTAAAAATGAGCTCTATACTTTAGTCCAGAATCTGATAAGTGTTTACTGGTGAGCCTGAAAACAAAATGATTTGGTCGAAGTGAAGCAAATTGTGGTTACTTATGCAGGGCGAATTTGCGATAGAAGACATCAATTCGTAGGCGTCATCAGTATTTGATCTACCATAAGTGCAGGCTGTGACGCACACCTGGTTAGCTGCTTGAAAAGCTGGGGGGAAAGAACACCTGAGCAGCCGTCAAGAAAACTCTTACTTTCGGCCCACGATGAAGAAACGATAAGAGAGTGAATCTTCCAAAGAAATGCCAGCAAAGTCCCTTAACAAGAATATGGATAAGGCAGAATAGAGATGCACGTTGGTACTGATAGCAACATGCAGTTCGTCGATAAACGCTGCTTCGGTGTTTGGAGTGTGTTAACAGACGCCCAGTGTTATACTTCTATTTTTTGGACTGATAACAACCCATGCGTTTTCCAAGCTAGAACCTATTTCTGTATAAAATCAGGGGATTGGTCTTGATGCAGCAATACGTATTCGCAAACAACCGGAGACTTTTTACGTTCTACACTCAGAAAAGCACCACTGTTCTGGGCATTACGCACTAACTCGCCCCACAAGGTTTTATTCTATATGAAGAAAGTAATATATAACATCGCTACGAAGCATTTTCAGCGCGTTCAGAAAAGTATTTGTCACAAAGAACACGTAGCCTTTGGTTATTTGGGGGCACAACAGAATGAATCTATTTTTGATTCCTGCAAACCCGAATTCAGTACTGGAATTATATTCCATGAAACAAAGTATTTAAAAAAAAAAGAAAGCAATTATGTCTCCCTTCATCTGTTGGTGGTTGCAATAAACCTTCGCAATTTCTTCAACTGCTGGTGCAGAGAACAGTGATGGTTCAGGACCACTATTAATGTTCAAGCTCTTGTATAGACCTAAAATGACTGTGCTTCCAGGTGTATGAACATCACCTCACGGCAAACGAAATTTAAGACACGTGCCGTCAAACAGCTTTGTTACATCATCCAGTGGCAGCATTGCGACAGCAGGCGACGCGGAGCAGCGTAAGATGCCTACATGAAAAGACGCGCCATCCAATGGAGCGAGGTAATTCTGTTTTCCGCGTTCTCGTGCACACCTCAGCAAGTTTCGGGCAGCGACTCCGTAGTCAAGAAAGCTTAACCTTCGAGATCCCCGCAGTGAGGTGCACTTGTCGGCTCGCTTTCCCGGTTATCACAGCCAATGGGTGTACGTATCAGCGTTTAGAAAGTACAAATGCGGCATGGTATTTCGTTTACATTTGTGCTTTACGGTTGTGCTTAAACTACAGTTCTTAAAACGTTCTGCCGCACCCAATAGATCGATTGTTGGATTATAATTGTCTGCCAACACTGTGACGCTGCCACAAGTTACATAAATATTTCTCTACAATTCCCAAATTTCACAGTACGAGGCAAGGCAATTATGGCTTCTGTCGATCATAGCTTTGTTGTTCTTTACAAAATCTCTATCGGTTTTGTCAAAGTGAGGAATCTGTGCTTAGAGAACAAAATTTTTCCCTGCGGATTTTACATTTTGGTAATACTACCCAATCTCAATGAACACCTGCCGTGGCTGAAAGGGACGTGCACGACGTCGCTGTTCCCCTCTCCTACCAGCTGAGTGGGTCAGAGTTTTGGCTGCCTAGCTTTGCTCATTTGCAACCACCAGCGGTCAATATGGCTGCAGGCAGAATCTATACTGCGAGGTCGCGAATCACCGGGGAGGCATTTTGAGCGCGTCTCTACCTACATAGCCCATTGCCTGTTGCGGAGGCTGGTCCGCAATGGGCCTGAACTGGGCGTGTCGAATCGAATTTGAAATATCTGCCAAAACCCCGTGTACGAAATATTGCATCTTTCAGCCGAAAACGCATTAGTTTTCGTTGCCGAGAGGACGGGTTCTCGTGGAGGCCTGCCGGCTGGGGTGAACCAATTCTGGGTTCCGGAAAACTCACCCTTTCGGTCAAAAGAAAAAACAATGGCGGCAAAGTAGCTAAATGGATTAGCAAGTGAGCCCAAACTTGGGGATGGACTGGTGGCAGTGAAATGTGTGGAGGCGCCTACTACAAAGCGGTGCTAAAATACTTAGTACCGCATCTGAACAGGACTAGCAACTAGTACGAGTGAGATAACGGTATTTAAACACCTAGTACGAAACAGATATAAAACAGTACCTCTCTGAATGGAGCTGACACAACATGCTGGAACGCTGTTGGAACACCGATCGGTTAGTAATCCAACGAAAATCTCAGAAACTCATGATATCACCATTCAGCGCGTACCTAATAGAATTCATTTGGTGTTGCGTTACTGCTAACTTTAGAAAGATTATGGTACAGGCTTGCTATCGATCAGTCTTCTCATTCCCTTTATTGATAGCCTACACGACTGCCTTAATTAAGTATTTCGCCGATATCACCCCAAGTATGTGGCACTCATGGGTGAATTTATTTCCTCAACTAATTTGGTCTACTACATGCCCCTTTTCTGATCCATCATCTGCTGATTCTAATATCTTAATGACGTTTTGCTCAGATTTTAACCTCACAAAAAGTTTCCTTGCCAACACGTAGCACAGCAACTACATCATACCTTTTAGATCTTGTACTAACGTCATCAGAAGAAATCGCATCGCCATCAACTCACTTATCAAGTGTAAGTGATCATGATGTGTTGCGATTTACTCTTGCTTTACAGAACTCCAGCTTAAAACCATAAAAACAATTCAACTTTATCAAACACTAGAGAAGACTAGATCTTGACGCGATTAGCCGCCGAACTTGGTATGTTTCCAAGAAAGTATCTACAAAAATGCCAAGAACAGACACCGGAGAACAACTGGCACATGTTCAAGAGCAAAGTTTCAGATTTTATTAATCTTCATATTCTTAGTCAAGTAGTTTATTTGAACAGCAATGCGCCCTGGTACAATCGCTTTCTGAACCGCCTCTCTAACAAGAAGTGTCTTTTTCGCAAAGCTAAACGCTCTCTGGTAACTGCACATTGGCACGCGCATAAATCAGCTGCTCGGATAACTTTTTTTGAAGCACTGATAGCTACTTCATTCTCGTTCTTTCATTCGACCTTATCAAGTGTTCTACAAACTAATTTCAAATGCTTCCGGAACATTGTGAAAGGGAATAAGAATCATACCGTATCAGTTTTAACTCAAAATAGAGAACCAGTACCCAATGACATGTGTACTAGTACGCTTAACAACGCCTTCATACAAGCATTTTCATCTTCACCAAGTTCCATTTAACAACCACATGTTCAGCGTACTAACTGCATTATTATGGAGTCGATCATATTCCGCAGACAGACATCAAAGTCTGTCTGCGAAATTGACCAAATTGATATGAAATTCTTGAAAAACAATTGTGAATGCTCCTTCGTGATACTCATATGCATTTTTACACAATTACATTTCGATAAAACACTACCGTTTTCTGCCACCGCCATTGTCAGTTCTTCCTCCTTGGCGTTTTGTACCGCTGAGTGATAACAAGCCAACGGATTTACGACGACCAAGAGGACAAGAATCGGCGTCGTCACTTGTCACAATTGGTTCCATCGTAATGTACATTGATGCATGTATCCAGGCCTGCAAAGTGACAACTTCAGTTTACTGTCCTTGCAAGTCTGCACTGAATAAGACATGAATGTATCAATTAGCTAAGCCTCTATTTTTTTGTGCGGGGCTGCTTGCTTTTCAAGAGGCGCTTTGCTTCGGGATCGCCAATCCCGTATGTTTACCACGGCCCGTATTGTCATACGCACCTTCAGGTGGCGCAGCTATTTCGACGCGTCAGTTGCAGCACAGAAAATCTGCCAAAATACAGACTTTCTAGCGGCCAGCATTCCGCGGTCAATTCGTATTGGATGAATTCCGCGTGACCTGCTAAGTTCCCGAAGCCGTCCTGATTGTGAGATCCACCTTTCTACTCCAACCTCGTCATTACCAAAACTCCTGAAACCGGAAAATGCTAACCTCCTTTTAATAAGAAAAGAGCCCCTCTGACGCCGCGCACCTGTTCTTATACCTCCGTGTAAGGTAAGCCTCCCCGGTGGTCTAACCCGTGCAGAGGAGGTTGCGCTTTGGAGGATTCGCGTTGTTGTTGCCCTAACACCTGCAGGGACTCGAAAGAGACCTCAGTTTCGAGATTTGTATCCCCTCCCTGGGTGTCCCGCCTGCAAGTCCTGAGATGCTGAAGGCGGTATTTACCACCTGTGGTGGGGATGTTCAGCGCTGAAGTCGGCAAGGATCCGGCGCCTGGTGGAAGATGGTCTCTCGCACCACAATTCGTCGACATGTGCCGCTTGGACGGAGAAACTGCATCATCATTCACTCCTGAACTTCATTGCATAAGCTAACCTTCTTACCATTTTTTTCCACCACCTCCTCCATCTGTCATATTATGTCCTTTATGCACCAAGGTAATAAAAATCGCAATAAAAAGACTACCACGCGATTGGAAGACAGGCAAAACCATACCTATTCATAAGTCCGGAGATATCCATAATCCTTTGAACAATAGGCCTATATTGCTCACATCAGTCCCATGCAAAATAACGAGCATACTTTTTTTTACAAATTTGATAAGCCATCTTGAATGTATCAAATGTTTTACCATTTCACAACACAGATTCCGTAATTTTTTTTTTCGCTGCCCGGCTACGTTCTTTTACTAACAGCGTGCACTCTTACTTGGAATTAGTTTGTAACTGACTGCATGCTAAAGCTTTATTAACGTCACCCATACGATACTGCTACATAAGCTTAGCATTCTTAACATTGACCTGAACATACTTAATTGGATCGTTCCTTAGTTCACGTGCTCAATATGCAGTTATCAATGGTACTAATTTGCCGTCAATAAGAGTAAACTCGTGAGTTTCTCAAGGGTCAGTGCTTGACCCATTAATATTGTTTCTCATTTATATCAATAATT
Source organism: Amblyomma maculatum (assembly GCF_055883805.1). Lineage (NCBI taxonomy): Eukaryota > Metazoa > Arthropoda > Arachnida > Ixodida > Ixodidae > Amblyomma > Amblyomma maculatum. The sequence goes on from NC_139349.1 coordinate 80,737,571, forward strand.
TGTCGACTCATGACTCCTCACAAATTTGGTTTATTTTCACAGGACTGCGTCATTTTGCGTAAATTAACCAACAACTCAGACTCTGCATTCCTTCAAGCTGACCTAAATTCTATATTTAATAGATGTCGCCATGGGGCATGCAACCAAATATAAATAAATACAAGGCTACGAGAATTTCTCGTACTAACACAGAGCGTCCTAACTATTATCTCAACAACAATGACTTAGAACCCGTCACATCATACCGCTCCCTTCGTGGCACCATAAGAAGAAATCAGTTCAGGGAAAAACAGATTGAAAACTGAACTCCCAAAGTTAACAGTACAGTAGGGTACCCAAGAAGAAACTTTTCTTGCGAACCATCATCCGAAGCTGTGCTACCACGGAACATAGCACAAATGAAAACCACTTTAAACTTATCACTGCTATCAACGGATATCGAGACATGTCGTTTATGTTTATTTAGAAAAACAAAAAACGTACTATCATAACTGTGCTTTTCGCGCTATCTGGACCCACTCAGCTGTTTTTATTTCTTTGGTGATGAATCAAGTAGCATAGCCATTGGCAATAACGCTTCGATTTTCGGAGGTGGACTCAAGGAATGGCTCTAGAGGAGCCAGTACGATGCGATAGAAAGGTTCTGGTGGCATTTTAATAGACTGTATAAGCCCCACTGGTAGAAGGACAGGAAATATCCGGCTTTGACGCAGGTCACACGCACTAAGATAGCGGCGTACAGGACGAAGGAAATGGGGCCGAAAAAATCGACGATGCAGGCGGTCATGAGAGCAGGAGACATCCAGATCGCCTGCGTGGGAATCATCGAATAGAGACAACAGAGCACATGATGACCTTTGCAAACTATAAAAAAGCTGCCTTATTAATGAAGGTGACATTTTCTAATAGTTCAGCCGAGAGGTGAGCACTGTCAGTATGTAATAAATAACGTTTAAGTTAAGTTCCACTTGAACTCTCTACTGATTCCGCAAAATTATAAGTCCGCACAACAGATAGTTGATTGCGGTGGTTGATGCATAGTTTATCAAAATCGTGTTTTGAAAAAAAAAATTGATAAAAGCTTCCGATGAGCAAGTGGAAGTATGAAAATAGGACCCAGGAACCGTTCCCGGAACCTAGGAAGGTTACTATATTGTTAACGGTCGAAAACAAAATTTTTTTTTTTATCGCCGCCTGGCAGAGGACATCATAGGTAGCTCAATCATAAACAAACATCGCCTTTTTTTATAGGGGAATTTCCACAAAACTAGAATTTCACAAACAATAATCCTGATCATTTTTCATAGGAGGTTTATGAAGCAATAGGTTTCACTATGAAACACACTAGGTCCGACAGCAAATTTTTACCAAAAACTCATCATCAGCGCTCCCTAGAAAAATTATCAATTCATTTTTGTCCTTACTGTAACGATGTTATAAACGTTTTTTTTTTTCTTCAAACAAACTATGCCGTGCGTATGTACAGCAGCACTAAAAGATTCTGACACGAGAGTAAAATTTAAACAAACAGTGACATGTGTGGTTTGGTTTGGTGTTTTTTGGTTTGGTTTATAGGCTTTAATTTCCCGGAGTCACTCAACTATGAGGGACGTGAGGATATATTCTGCTGTTACAGACGTGGTCTTTCTAGTAGTTAATTGATTCGGCTGGTAGATAGTGCATCTTGCGCTAATGGGAAGTTGCGCAAACTGATAAAGCTCTCTTATCAAGTGACCACTCAGAACAGACTTAATGAAAACGGAAGAACCCGAAAGCAATATTCAGTTTTCATCAAAGCGGACGCTAGAGTTTATCCTTCGCGTTCTTTACAATTCCCGCTGTGGGAAATGTTGACTTTCATAGTGGCGTTGCTCTGTGGCTGAAGAAAAAGGCAATGAAACTGTCCCGAACATGCCCAAAGAGAAAGTTTCATACGAACGACCCGGCCGACAAACAGGGGGGCGTATAATACATGTGTTCTTGCTAGCCTGACCTAGCTACTATTTTAACCTTTCTTCTACCTTGTCTTCGCATACCTCGTGTACCTCATGCAAGTAAATCCAAGTGGTCTTACCATCGCTAGCCCGTGCATGTTTGTGACTCTCTTTACTTTGCTCACTTTAGCATTCTCTTTGAGTTACTTCAGTGTAACAAGACTTTCAACTATTTTGCACTGCAAGCCCCAGGAGCGCTTTCACCTTATCGTCATCTGCGGGACATTCACGATTTTGTTATTTTTGGCTTGGCCCTGACCTGAACCGCTTTACCCGTACATAACCATACCGTGTCGGCGGCCCTTTTATAGAAAAGAGGAGCAGAAACGACCGGGTAAAAACGAGCTACCCATCGAGCCAAGATAAAGGACCGTGTAGTACGCCTTCAGTGGAGACCTTCGTAATGACCATGTTTCTGCTCACTGCACCTAGACTACCCTTGGTTTTTCAAAGACTCCTCTTATATTGCACCCCGGTGGGTTGAGGGCCTGTAACGCTTTTCAGATGTAACCAAGGCATCACTAGAGGTCTCTCCACTTCCCTTTGAAATCATCGTGTTTTCTTTTTTTGTCAATGTTCTACTTTCAGCCTTTTCCCTCACCTAGTACTCGTTAAAGATAGGAAAATATTATTGCTACAAATTAACTTTCCCAGTCGAAAGTTTTCTTCTTTCAATGTGATCTTTTTTTTTTTTTTTTCATAAGTATATATTTCTTCATGCGAGTTAGGCGAGGCCTTCCCGGCGCAGATTTTGTTTTTTATTTGCCAAGTCAAGAATTTTGGCATTTTAAAGGATGCGGCGTAAGCTCAGCGTCTTGTCGTAGAGAGACGAGGCAGCTAAGATAGTCTAGAACATCGTCATCCTCGTATGCGAACCGATTCTTGGAGACTGCTAGCTAAAGCTACATATTCAATTCTGTTTTCGAAAACGCTTTTTAACGAGGTTGGGTTAAACCCCCCTTTTCTAGCAAATCCGGCTGCTCTGTTTCTTTTTTTCTTTTTTTGCGATGTAAGTTGGCTTTCGTTTCGAAGCCAGTGAAGCACTGAGGCAGTGACGCACGCATAACATTCTCCGGTGGCCGCTGTTGTGCTCAGCGCATGCGCGATGGATAGTGCATCAGCTTCTTTGTTTACCTCGCATTCCGGAAATGTTTGCGATTGTTACCCGAAAAGATCACTTAACGAAAACGAAAAGGAGCCACGGAAATGGCTGGTTTCGTCGTGCATCCTGCCAATCTTATATGAAGTCATGTATGTGAGGAAACGGGAAGTGGTTTGGTAGAATTCGAGCGTTGAATACCAATGTCGTTTCTTTTTTTTTCCCCGCCACTGTGGGGTGGTAATTACAAGTTTTCGGAGGAAGGAAGCAGGATGGCGAGTCAAGCAAAAGCTGAAATTAATGGCGGGGTCTAAAAATGGCGTTAATGGCGGGGCCTAGAAAACAGTGGTCAGGTCACCTTATAGTGAAGGATCGAGTTCCTCGTAGCCGCGGGCGCTTTTTTGAAGCTAATAATGTTATGCCGCAACCAGAGATGCTTTAAAAGAATAGCGACATTGACAACGCATTCTCCGTCTGCAGAGAGTGCAGGCGAAGACTGAATTTCCATTCATTTCATTTAGAAGATCCGAATATCAGGCCAAGAAAACATCGTGCCCAATTTTGTCTCTGTCGGATGCAAATTGCCTAGTGATCTGAAGTGCCACATGTATCTCTTATTGCAAACTCTAGAGAAGTGAGTTCGGAACCCGCGGGGAGCATTATACTTTCGGAAGTTTTCCAGCAGTGTGGAAAGGGGAAAGATGTGGACAAAAAAGATTTCACCCACGTTGTGACAGGGAGAAAATGTAGGCGCTAAACGGATTCCTGCTTTTGAAGTTGCCTATGGGAGTGATGTGTTAGTAGCAATACCTTTTTCTTAATGGTACAGAATAGGCTTTCTTTACCTGTGGTTCATTGTCATGGTACAACGACAGAGAAAACACACGACTGTGTATGCTCCTTAATATCCTGCATATAACTGATATTTAAGTACGGTAATATTACGTGAAATGGGTGACATAATCTTTAAAGTTAGTGCGGAAGCCAGCAAATAGTGAAAGTGGGGGCTAGAATCGGGACAGGAAATATAAAACGTCTAATCGACTGCGCAGTCCATTAGGGGCGCCTGAAAATCACCCCAGAGGGCACCAAGAACAACCAATGGCCCGACTTTAGTACTAAAGAAAGAAAGTAGCAATTCATATATATGGTATGGCTCTACAACACCTCCTTCGAGCGTTTGCTCTTTCTTTTTCTCGCTTTTTTTTATCAAGCCACTTCCGAGCACATCGTCCTGCTTTCATGCCGGAAAATTCCAAGAGTTTTATGGCACGCGAAGGCTGTGCTCATAGGAAAGAAGCAAGAACTTATTTGAAAGAACGGACCTCTTCAAATAACGCAGGCCAAGATGGAAGAACTGAGCAGAAACGATTCCGTGACTCCCAAAAATCACCTCAATACTGACGAGCTATTTTGTTTTTTTTTTTCAAGCGTGCATGAAAAGGTAATCATAGACGAGCGAAGCCAGATGTGCCCGCCGGATAAAGCAATGATTTTCTTTCTCTGTCACAGCAAATCTTAAGTGTGAGTGCTGCTCTCATTCAGTTCCCAAGCACGAGAGGAAGTGAAAATAAATGGCTTGAGATTACGGCTATTCCAGCCATCAGAGAAAATAGAATCAGCTGGATATCGACGACTGAATTACATTCACGCTAGCATAGCGCAGCGAAACATTCTGATCTTTAGTTGTTCTTTTACGACAGCCGCCGGCAAGCGGCCTTATTACTCCGATGCGCACGGATTATTCCTGTATTCTTTGTTCGTTCATGCTCGCTGTCGCGAGGCGCAACTTTAGCACTTCCTTTGTCGCGCAAGATGCGCCGAGGTGTATCTCGAAGATTCCAACCACCCGCGTGTGCTTCTACAATATTCCAGGTTAGGCTAGTCATCGTTTGCGGCTTTATTTGATGCTTTTTCGCCGCCTTTAAAGGGAGCGTTGACGGGTGTGACAGGCAGTGTCCGTTCGACGAACAGAGACCACGTTTGTTGCTGTCGCTACCGCCGAGTTGTTTAATTCTTTTGCGGGCGCACGTCGGCCCAATAAAGGATTGATTTCAGCGCAATTATGCCTGCCTTCTGTTTTGGTGTTGACTGTCTTCTCACCACGTCTTAACACGTTGATATGGTATACCTTACGTGAGAGACTAGGCGTTCACCTGCCATTCTTATGCACTCCTGGCACCTGAAACCGCAATTTTATACTCGTGCACGTTAAGCCATATTCAGGCTGTTTCCTTTGATATTACCTCGTTTCAATACAAAGTGAACTGTGGTGAGGAGAAACCTCAGTCTGCATGACATTGTTTCGACAGGACAGACCTCTATCAGTCATTGGCCTGACGAAGACAAATCATCTAGCCGAAACGTCGAATCACCCTTTTCGTTTTATTTTGAGATTGTAAAGTATTCCATCTCTGTGCTTTGTATACCATTATTGGCGGATATTGTTATTTCGGATATTATTGTCGAGATAAAAAAGAAATCTGCCGTCATTGTGAAGCTGCTTAGATATGCCAAGATTTGCGGAACTGATGTTGTTTATGAGGCGCATTTCACCAAAACATTCCACACTCTTCGCGCCCTTTGTCGTCCCTCATTTTGTTACACAAATGCTTTTAGGCAATCGGAAGTAAAAATGATAATTCACAATACATCGGGGAATGGCTACACAACGATTAATCATACGCTCTCAGGCCCTCCAAACAGGAGTTGTCAAGAGTCTTAAACGCTGTCTTAATGGTTCCTGCTTCCAGAACAAAGATAAGCTTATTACTCTGTCCTCACCTACAACGTTTTGGCAATTCACAGTTTACCTCGTAGCCAGATTTACGGATGTGTGAAAGATATTCATTTCATTGATCAGCTATTCGTATCCATCTGTATTGAGATGTCATTGAATGCCACTAGAGGAAGCAAAGAAAAAGAATAGTAGCTAACATCATCAAATGAAGCGGACTATAACACAATCAAAACAATTTGTGAAAGTTTCGTTATGGTACGGTATGAAATAGAATCGAGTAAGGGCTGAGGGCAGCCAAATTTCGAAAGCTGCCGTTTCTTAGTACGTGAGGCGTGACTGCATGGGTTTATATAGGCGTTCGCTTCCGAAGAAGAAAAGTGAGAAATAAGGAGAGGGAGAGAAGGGGAGGGGGGGGGGGTCAGAGAATGATGGCAAGGAATGAAAGAATGTTTCCTTGGGTATGAATTTCTCTATCTCAAAACCGGTGTTCCGGTGGCCTGAAAAAGACAATTAAAAAAAATGGCTGCAGCATCAAACAGTACAATGCGAGCTAGGTGAAATCAATACAGTAAGCATGTTTGATGTTTGCACTTTTCTTGGAAGAGGACCTGCACTCCAAAGGGACCTGAGAAGAAGCTTTTCGGAAGTGGTGAAATATCAGCATAGACTGAGAATGTTAGTCTTAAAAAAATAAGGTGGAAGAATAACTAATGGAAAATTTTAATAATATATCAGCATACGCCATACATATCAAGCGGATCGTTATCAAAGAATAGAATTCAAGTCTGAGTGAGACGAAGAGGTGAAAAGGAAAAATGTGGAAAATATGTGGGGGTCACGCTGTAAAAGAGGCAACAATTGCTGCTAATAAAGTGTACGGTTCAATTAGGCTGTATGCGATTGTCTTCCGGAATATTTATGGCGCAGAGGGAAATGTATTTTACAGATCCTTATTTCAACTGACTCAAGGCGGAAGCTCTGGCAAGATTGTGAAACGTCTAGAGGGGCTCTAAATGTTTGTATCTTATAGTTGGGGCCTACATCCAATATTTAGAAATATGAGTGGTAAACAATTAAGATAGTTAAGGGGAAAATAAGGATAGCACGAGTCACTTGATCCATGCTAGTACATTTGGTGCAATCTGTCAGACGCGCATATCACGTTTTTTTTTTTCTTGGTAGCATGGTTCATTTTACGGTAGAAAACCATAAACATTTGTAAACAGGAGGTCCCTTTGATGACAAGCCAAAATGACACGCGGTCCCACAATGTTTGCGTAGCACACGGGTCATGCTATTAGCAACGTTGTATAATGCAGAAGAAATTGCGTACGGAACCCGGTGATGATATGCAAACACGCGGAAACGTCAATATACCGAGGGTGGGGCTCGCACCGTCGCAACACATAATTCATCCTGCAAGCAAGAACATGTGCGACTATAAGGAAAATGAAAAAAAGCACAATGCCAGCATTTATCTCTAAATACTTCCCCTACCATGGATGCATTCTGCTTTCATACTTTTTGTAAAATAATAAAACGTGATCTTTTTCTGAAGCAGGGCATCTATCAATGATTACCGGATAACTTTGCGAAGTAACAAATAGAATTGTTTTTATTTGTACGATGGTTGTTTTGCCGGTGTAGCTTTGCCCCCCCCCTCTTTTCCTTTTAAGTAAATGGCCAGCCCGATTGCTTTTCAAGAGCCTCTTATCATTTCTCCCTTAGGGCAGTTAAAATTTCCAGGTTGTTGCTTATAAGGCCATGGGGCAGTGCCGACCCTAAATGCCTTAGCTTGTTTCTCTTCGGTTTCAATTTCAACAGGTTTTGTCGGCTGTTCTTGCCGAACACAACGCCGAAAGTATATATTTGTTTCTAAACAAAAGCTGTAAACTTCAGGAACGACAGACAGCCGGCGGCGAAATTTCCAAGCGTTGCTGCGCCATATCCTGGCCGTCAGGATACGGCGCAGAGCCGACAACGTAGCCGACAGGAGAGCCCTTTGGTGTTGGAGAAGGTGGTGAAATTTTGTGTTCGAAAGACGAGAGCCAGATGCGCCAGAGGTAAATGATTCGAGAGTGTGTAGAAAAGGGAGGGTGGTGCCGATTACAAGTTGGTTCGCTTTCTAAATTTATAAAGTCATGGTAGGTGTTATGCTATCATTCCATAGACGATTTCGTAGAAGGCACACGATGCTCTCAGGTAAACTAGCTCGTAAGTACCGGCTTTCTATTTGTTAGTTGGACGTTGAGAAAACCCTTAATTGGCAAACAAGCTGGTTTCTCAGAATTTAAACGAAACGTTTTTGTTTTAAGAAAAATACCCGTTTAGTGCAAGAGTGATGTGGAAAAAAGCACGAAGAAAGCTTAAGGGAAAGTTTGACGGGATATATAGCCAGCGAATTTCCAGAAGCTGGCAACGTTAGTAGCCCTCGTGCCTGGCTATCTGTTTTTGAGCCGTACGTTGCAAAGCAGTGTACATAGTCTCGGCGGAAAGTGTCTAGGTCAGCGTGTGCAATGCGTCGCGGGGAGGGCGAAGAACGTGGACACAACTCAAGCCAAACGTCGAGACATCCGCCATCGGTCATCGATCACCATGATCATAATATGCGGGTCAAGAAATTTCACTAAGCGCATAAGTCTACGTAAGGGTTAATTATTTAGTTGTTAGTAGAAATTTAAAGATGTAGCTCTAAAGCGCAACGAAACACGGCGAAAGGAAGTAAGCAGAAGAAAGAGCACGCAGCGCTTCGTTTCCCACTCTTTGCGCGTTGTATGGCTTCTCTTCTTTGACCATGTGTAGTTACGCTGTTCCGCTAACCATAAATAATCGCCGCAAAAGAGCTGAACGCCATTAGGAGTAGCCTCACTCGAACAAACCGAAATGGCGTTAAAGTGAGCAAGGCAAACAGTCAATATTACTGCCTGGTCAAGCATGATGCACTCGAAACCGATACATGCTCTACGTTGAACTGAAAGTCTGTGCACTAAGCATTTGCCCTGTTGTAGGTTAAAAATTCTTCAGGCACATAACACCACGCAAGAGCGATAAGGCGAAAGCCTTTGGGGCTGATTATACTATATTGTTTATTTGCGATAACCCCGCCGATCGCACAGTGCTTCTTCCGTGCTGGATTTGACGTGAGTGGCTCCACTCAGCGGCGATGGCGCGTGCTCGTTGCGGCACTTAGTCTTCATAGCTGGCGGCAGATTCCGTGCACCACGCACCCTGCTGTAGGGTGCCTCGATGTAGAGCACGGCGCTGGTATCGAGGCACCTTAACCCTCCTGGAGTTCGGGTTGAAGGCTTCGTCGTTGCGCCCCTACTCCTACGTTGCCATGGAAACGGAAGGAACGCTAGACAAGGAGAACTAAGATGTGTTTCTCACGTGGTGGGGAATTACAGGGTTTTAGCGGATTTGCATTATGCAGCCCAGTGATTTGAGGTATGAGCGTTTTTCCATAATTGCTCCGAAGTTTGCTCATGCAATAAAGAGAAAAAAGTGCCCTGCGTAACGTAGGTGGTTAAGGCGCTTGTTTGGTGATCGGAGGGTAAGACTTCGGTTCCCGATGTAAGATGATTTTCTTTCTTAAATGTTTAACAGAATCCCGCCAATATCCCGTTGAATCTCATGAACACATCTCGTAAATGGACAGATTCTGCTAACACTGATGAGCCTCTGAAGGCTTTCGCCTTAAAAATCCCGCACACAGCAAATTGATTAGGATTGACTCAACCAGAAATGGCCGCCCCATAGGAAGGATTATCCCTGTAGCATCATTAAATATACCTTTTGGGCCGCCCAGTTGCATTGATCGGCGAAAACTCGCTATATTCTGTTAACCTTTCTCGTCCCCTCTCTCCTGAACTCGAGTGTACCGTTCCCTTTCTTGTCGGTTCAGAGCTATTGACTTCCTGTCTAACAAGTGAAGGATAATTTCTTTGTGCCATGCCTGCCTTTTCATTTCCTTAATCTGTATATCAGCAGCAGAGACACGGAGCAGCTGCTATGGTCTGAATACATTCTCCATGAAATGTACTGACGGCTGCTTTATTAAATCTCCGTTCTGCTTTAGCATATCGAGCGACACTATAGATATCTTTCACGCACGCTCTTAAAGGCCAAGTCTAACATAAGTACCGATATTACCACACATCGCTCTGTAGAAAACAACGGCCGCACGTGATCCTTGTCGCTAGAGTAGGTGAAAGTGATAAGCAGGGTATACAGGAAACTATCTCCGTCAATGCTTGTTCCATGTCACTTCTGAAAAAAACATTAGCCCACAGATGTTCGTAATACGAGCTTGTAGAAAATAGTGGAGTGGTTCACCGATCTATTGCCATAAATTAAGTGAGGCAGGTCAGCGAAGCATTTCATCGACCACTGCATGGAAATGTCTTTATTAGCAATTCAATAGACTTGTGAACGAGATGAGCAGGAAGGGGTCTGAAGGTCTAGCGTTCTTTTCTGCATAAAGGAAGTAGCAATCATACTCGAAGACATGCATCAGCACTTACTGTAATAATTCAATCGGCCAAGGGTATACGACGACAAATTGTAGTCATTTAGTAATGCGCATTTCCTGCTGCAAAATAAGATATTCTGTAAACTGAGACTTTTTCATCGCCTAGGTCATAATAACGCCTATAAAGAAGCTTTGGGTAGTGACTATACTTGAATATTAAATGAATAACTGTCTAGCTACGCTGAACGTGCAATGCATATTGGTCTGAACTAATGACGATTTGGCATTTTTACGGTATAATTTAAACCCCTCCATTTGAACTAGTAAGAAACGAGTTAATTTTGTAGCAACGGTCGAATTAGAGCCCGCCTATGAAACGTGGAGGTTAACGAAAACGGTTCTACTTAAGTGGAGGACATGCACACAGTGACAGCTTTGGAGCGAAAAGGTAGGGGTAACGTCAAGCCACAGCATTCGTGCAGAATGAATCAGGGAGCAAACGTGAGTTGGTGACATTCTAGTCGATACCAAGAGGAAGAAATGGGCACGTGCAGCACATGTGCGAAGAGAGGATAACAGATGGTCACTAAGGGTAAAGAGTTCTTTTCCAAGGAAGAGAAGCGTAGCAGTAGGTGGCAGAAAATTAGGCGGTTGGATGAGGTTAAGAAGCTTGCAAGGCTCAAGTGGATGCAGCTAGAGCCGGGTTAATTGGAGGAAAATGGGAGAGGCATTCGCCCTGCAATGGGTTGTACTTCTAATATGGATAATATGATGTTGATATTTCTCATAGAGTCGAAAGCAGGACCAAAAATGAATACCGTAATATGGCGAGTCATCGCCACCACTCGGCGATCTTAAATAAATCGGAAACATGAGGTGAGCGAAGTCTGCGTGACCATACAAAATACTCAAGAAAGCCTGAAAAGATGTATTCTCTTGTGCGTCTGGCATGACATGAAAAATACTAACTGCAGTCATCAGATGTTGTCTTGTTTACATACAGTTTTTTGGAAAGCAAGTGCTGTCGGTTGTACACAACTGCAACTAGGTTCGGCGCCATTATGCGGGGCTCTTCCAGCAATCGGCGCTGTTTATCATAGTACAAACCCTCCGGTTCGGTATCGTGCGCAGACAGACTTCCTTACGTTCACGAACAAAATACTTACCTACGTTATCTCAATGGCTTTAGTGCGTATAACTTCTCTCTCTCTCTCTCTCTCTCTCTCTCTCTCTCTCTCTCTCTCTCTCTCTCTCTCTCTCTCTCTCTCTCTCTCTCCCGTCATCTTGTGGCGCGAAGGAGACGATGACGACGACGCTAGCCTATAGGTAGTGTTGCAGTATTATCATAAGTATTGCAGTATATTAACACCGAATGTTTGAACGCCCGTTCTTCACAACATCTGGCATCGGTGTTTCTGGCTTTGTGGGCGTCGGTATTGTGACAGTCTAGAGAGAAAAGTATAGCAAGTGGTCGCTGGCAGCTGACGTGGCCAGGCACTCACTGGTCGTGCGACGTCACGGGAACTGGCCGGCTGTGCGAACTCACGTGACGCACGTTAGAAGGCAGATTGGTCAGGAGTTACCAACTCAGACTTCTCATTTAAGATAGAAGGCTTAGGGGAGTCAAACCCTCCTGGGCTCTTCCGTTCCCAATTAGATATGCACCCCCAGGCCACGCTGACACGTTCGTAAGGCTTGGTTAACGCGCTTTACATCTTAGTCAAATGGTCGTTCGAAAATATGGTACGTCACCGCTGTATGATAAAGACTATTCGTGAGATAATAGTGGCACAAATTAATTGACTAGGCTAGTACAAAGTGCATGTATGACAACAAGTGTCCGCAAAGGGAGCTGCAGGTGCGATCCTTTGACGCTGTCGCACCGGCCAGCTATAATTAGGCTGCGCACGGTTCGTCAACAAGTAAGCCGAAGGATATCATGCATTACGACCAAGACGCATATGAGAGGCAACGACACGCTCCGACTAATTCAACTTGGTGGCGCTGAAATGAATTTTCTTGTGGCCTGTATTGCCCTCCTGCTTGGTCTATATTGACTGCAGTATGTTCTAAATGAAAAAATAAAGTAAATAAAACCTTTATCGAATGCCGCATAACATTTATAATCCCGTTACTCAAGCTACGGAAGAGCGATCTCAATCATCCCAATGCCGTACTTCGCATAGTCAACAAGCGACTACCCATCCCTGCGTCTAACAACCAGCTCCTCATACTTAACCTCCACAACCGACAAACTCATAGAAACTCACCTTCTAACGCAAACTTCCCGCTTTTCTGGTAACGACACCGCAAGCATATGAAAAGCTCGGCATTAGCCTTCCCAGTACCACGCAACAGCGACTGGACATACCCCGTGAATGGATGGGCGATTCCACACTAGGACCCTACAACGCAGCATTAGCTCTGAATACCACCAGGCACGTTGCAAGGCACGATCCAGGGCGACGGACAAGAACCACTCCGTGGACAAAGCAACCTTCTTTGCAGATGCCGCGGATCTTTTTGCGAGGGCATCACAACAGTAGCCGTCGCTCGCCGAGAACATATTGTAGCGGCGATAATGGCTAGAAATTCCGACGTCGTATACATAGAAGAGATAGAGATCGAATTAACCGCAACACACATTGAGTTCGCGTACATCATTACGGACTGCAAAAACGCCTACAGAAACTGCATGCGGAGCCGGATGCAGAGCAGCGCCCTCTGCCAGTCTGCAAAATATTCAAAAACCAAGTCAGACACCAGACCTCACACAAAGAAGTATCATGTTTGTCTAGTCATCAAGCGGTAGACTGAATTAAGTGTGCACACGTCACGGCCAGAGCATTCCGTCCCCTCCCAGAATCCCTCATCATTTCTCTGACATGGTCATCCAAGTAATACCGTTTCCTGGGCTAGTTGGTTCATATTTGTACTGTGAAAAACTGCGCCGAAATAAACACACCACAAGAAAGCAGACGGGACAAAGGCGCCTTTGTCCCGTCTGCTTTCTTGTGGTGTGTTTATTTCGGCGCAGTTTTTCACAGTACAAAAATGGTCACCCAAGCCCCTCTCTAGATACCGCGAGATGATCCAACACGTTCATTTAGCCCTACGAACATTCACGGCACTGGCTAAACCAGAGGAGTGTCACTCAGGAGTTTACAAACATTGTCGACAAAGACCCACCAAGAATTCACTCATTTAGCTCAGATTGTTTTTCAGCTGAGTGTGCGTTTTGCGGGCAGAATATCGACCTGTACAGTACGGCATTGGATTGCAAAGGGAACCAAGCCATGCCCAGTGAAGAAACCTCAACATATGAGCACATTGGGCAGCGGCACTCTCCGACCAGATGGATTCCCAGTACAGTGGGACCCTTGCCAGAACACTTGCCCACTCAGCAGTGATGCAGAACTATCGATAGTACTATCGTTAGTAATTTTTGTAGTGCTATCGGTAGAATAAAATCCACCGTGCGAACTCATTGCCTCAAAACTTGGTTCATTGAGTGCATGGCATGATGGTGGTGATAAATATACACGAAATACAGAAAAGGACGAGCAACCTTCTGGAGGTCCTAGCAATGCTCTACAACGCCGCTCTCTGAAGTGGCTAGGAAGTGCTTGTGCGTTCCAGCAACGACGGTACAAGCAGAACGCGTATTCTCAGCGGCTGGAGAGATAATTACAGAAAGGATGAGCAGGCTGAAGAGCAAGAAAGTTGACATGCTTGTGTTCCTTCCCCAGAATGCTTGGCTGACAAGCGACAACTGTTGACCTGTTCATTCACAGCGGAGAGGAAGCAGTAAAAAGTGTGCGAAACTAAGAAGCTTCAAATTTATATTTGCATTTTGTGTTTTAAGAATAAAAACTTCAAGCACCGAATTTGTCGGTTGTGTTAAACAGATTAATTTTGAGTTGGGATTTATTGATGGACATAATCCGGCACTATTTCATTGTAGAATTAAGTTATTTATTTCATTCGCCTAAACTTGATCATAAATTACACGAAATGAGCACTGCTGTAATTAGGGTGTAGCAAATGTTCTGGCAATATCGCTGGCCAAAAACGGCATAAAAACGGCTGGCCATAACTGCATAACTACTACTATCGATAGTTTATCGATAGTTTATCGATAGTTTATCGATAGTAGTAGTATGAATTTTTTTTTACACTATCGATAGTTTAAAAAAAAACTATTAATACTATCGATAGTCAGTTTACTGATGGTTCTGCATCACTACCACTCACTAATGTCACGTTGCACAATCGGGGATTTAGAGTCAGCCACAAGCCGCTGTTTCCTTTTTAGTGCGCAGCCCTTCTGCACCCCTTCGTCGGTTGAAGTGCACCGCCGTCGCTGTTGCCGGTGTAACGGACCGAAGGAGTGTGTAGAAGACACGCGCCAACAGTTTAGAGAAGCTAAAGAAGAGCCATGAGCCGTTCGCTCGTCGGATACCCCAGATGCCCAGCCGGGAAGAGTGAGGGGTTCCGCGAGGCCGACGAGACATTCACTTTCGTTATAACTCCCTGTCTATCTTCCTTTCTATTTCTCTGGCTTTCCGCTTCCACGCTCTCTTCTCCCGTTGCTTTCGCTTTGTGAAAAAATTTTCAGACCTTTAGGACAGCCTACAGGTTTAAAGGGCAACTCCGGCCTGGACAGCAATGCCTTGCGTGACGTCATATGATGACGACACAGGCGCGCAGCCGCGCCGCACGCACCCTCAGCCGTTCTGCTGAGGTGTGCGAATGTCAATCGCTGTCACGTAAGGCACCATGTGATGTGATGTCAGTGAGTCGCCCTGGATGTTATAGGACAGGGACAGCTAGGACTACAGTCCTCCAAAGGCAGGTAAAAAAGGAAACAAAAAGCAATATTTTAGCATGCATGTCCAATGGGGGCAGAACGAGCGAGCGATCTTGAATACGGCTAAATTACTGCCGTCTAAAGCATCAATTCTCTATAATTTTTAAGCCGTATTTAGCATTCACGAACTCGATGCAAGTGGCCGGCATGTATGAGGGCGACCGATCGTTGCTACAAATTCTCGCTTTTTATTTCTTGACACCAAATCCGCCTCGCTGCGGGTAAGCAATACCCCTGCCACACGGAAAATTTAACATCATTCCCAGCGAATGGCATTTCTTCAATTTAACATTTTTTTTTCTACGGGCTGCTAAACGACCAAAACTAATTCCTTTGGCAAACATTGGCATGGATAAACATTTAGCGTACACAAAATTTTATAGGCCTTCAATCATTTAGGAAAATAATTGCGCTCTGAGCGAAAGCAGTTTTCTAATCCCCGTCGACGTCTTACATGTCATATGTAACCAACCTGATGATCCCGACTATCCATTACGAAGCTCAGCAGCGGCGTCGGCGTTTGTTTACGAAAGATTACTGAAGGTACGCCGAGCCCGGATGCAAAATTTTAAATTGCATGGGCTGGCCATGCAGTTTCAATTACTTGTGCCTCGCACGCTAATGCAAGTTTTAGGAGCCACAAGTCATATAGGCATTGCCTATAATGTGCCAATCGACGGATACAACCTTCGAAAGTACGCGCCCGAAAGCGCAGGATGTAGCCCCGTTCGGTCCTCTCAGGATCGTTTGCTCGGCCTAATGAATGTTTATGCGGTACATCTGAATATGACCGACCCCATCCGCATCAAGAAGGTAGACAAGTTCGTAACACTCCTCGCACTGAGTGCAGCGAGTTTACCGCAACGGTGCTACCCGCGAGAGTGACGGATAACGGCGGCCTGGTCGGGCGCTGCGCCCTAGTCGTCTCTAGACCTAAACTGTTTCACACCGAAGCTGCGCTATAGCAAATTGTTTGTTCGTGGAACAGCCTAGTGTTAACCTAACTGCCTCAGTGTAAATAAAACAATATGTAATCTCGGCGACGCCTAGGCAGCGGAGCTAAAGTTCGCACATCGGCAGCTCTGAGCTGCGAGCTGAAAGTTTTTACCTTATGTAGAAGGAGGTCTACTTTTTCTCACTTAATTTATCCAATCGTGTAGTATGGAAGAGATCAGCAGATTTTAGTGTGCTTTTTTTGTTCTGATGGTGGCTCGCAAACAATCCGCCGTGCCGGTACCGACTGACTGCGGCAGGCGGTTTAGTGTATGTCGTGTGTAGAAGAATCGTCGACACAGTATTCGATTTCAATAATCACCTAGTACTCACGAGGGAAAACTCTTCTATCAGAACCATCCTGTGTTGGCAGCAGGCCCGCGTGAAATGTTCCGACCGTACATGCGTTCTCAGGTGTAGAGGGGTCACCGTATCGCACGACTCAGTTTGTCGCGAAGGTGGGTTTTTTTTTTTCGAAAAATCGGTGGTAAATCAGTGGGTTGTTTTTCGTAGACTAACTCGTGCAGCCCACAATACAACTCGAGCTACCATCCATTGCTGCAAAGGAATGCATTAAGGTGTGAGCTGAAACTACAAGAAAATGATTCCAATATGTATGCTGTTTGCAAGCAAGCCGCGCCTGCGTTGTACCAGGCTGCTTCTGAGCAGCTCTGACTTTACCCTGCCGCGTGTCAGTAGCACCTCATAGGATCGTACAGACGACTCCACACCGTACAAGCGGCGCCCAGTAGGGCCGTTGCATTAGAGAGATTTAGCTTACCGTGATCCGTGATCCGCCACCGTGACCCGCTACCGTGCGTGGGCAGGACGCACAAGCTGATTGGTCCCGATGCGGCAGGTCTATATGTGCCGACATCAAGTATGTGGCGCCATCTATCGGCGTCAATGGGGATAAAAACCAAAAGGCAACAGGTACCGATGACATCCCCAACGAATTCCTAAAAGCACTAAAGAAAAATGCAAGAGAAGGACTACAACGCTACTTCAACAAAATCCTCGAATCGAATCAAATTCCACCTGCCTGGAAAGAAGCAAAAGTAACCCTTAAAAACAAAGGCAAAGGAAAACCTATCGAGAAGATAGATGCCTACCGGCCGATATCCGTGTTGAGCAATGTTCAGAAACTGTTGAGCTCAATCCTCAACTATAAGTTACAAAACTTCTGTGTAACAAATAACATATTCACAGAATATCAAAACGGTTGCAGACGAAACCGTAGGACGAGCGATCATATATTCACGCTCACCCAGGCTCTAGAAATGAAAAACAAAGCAAAATATATGTTATATCTAGCTTTCCTAGACATGGAAAAAGCATATGACGGCGTCCTCCTCTCAAGGCTCTGGCAGAAACTGCGGAACATAGGACTAGAAGAAAAAAGTATCGACTTGCTCAAGAACCTATACTCACAATGCACAGCAGTGTACACACTCCAGGAGCTCAGATCAAATGGAGTCCAACAAAAGATAGGATTAAAACAAGGATGCCCACTGTCCCCAACACTATTTAATATCTACATCACAGAGCTCCTCCAAACATTGGACAAAGAGGGACCAGGGCTGCGAATCCACACGATAACGACGGACAAGCAGACATATCAAAATTTCCTGTCTCGCTTTCGCCGATGATATCGTCCTACTGGCAGAATCAGCGGCTGATCTGCAACAACTCCTAGACATCTGCTCCCGAGTAGCACGAAATGACCAGTTCAGATTCAACACTGAAAAAATTCAGTGGATGGGCATAAACACGGAAGACACCAGTGACGAATTCACCCTCCAAGAGAACCCTATAAAAAAAAAAACATCAAAATACAAATACCTCGGCGTCACTCTCAGCGACCGACCAAATTTCCTGGACCAACATCAAAACGATCGAGTAAAAAAATCAAATCGCCTCAAAGGCCGTGTCTGGCACCTGGCCAGACATCTCATACAACCCATACTCTGTTGGACGTTCGCTGTGGGAGAGAATCGCAGTACCATCTACAACGTACGCAGACGACGTGCTGGCCTATTCCAAAGAAACGACAGAATGCCTGGAGCGGCACCAAAATGAGCTAGGTCGCTGGCTGCTTGGGGGCAGGCAGCTTGGCAACTGCAACCGCGGCAGTGAGCGGTGAAATGAGCTGGTCCTCATACGAGGCAAGGGAGGCGAAATCAAGACTACAATACGCTGGTCGACTTGGATTCATCGCAAACACAAACTACAGTCGCAGAATGTACCTACATCTAAGGTACAAAAACATCAAGACGGATTGGATTCGAAAATACACGTCCCTAAACACTAAATACAACAGAAACTCAAAACACGACACCAAGTCAGAGGCCAAGTGGCGCAAGGCGGTCTTTAAAGAAATTAGGGACGCCGAGACTACGGTATGGCGCACTGAAGCAGGAAAAAAACAAAGCCTGGAATTATACTGCCAGCATAAACTCGAACCATCCCCACCATCATATTACCGAGGTGACAGAGGCAGCGCCCTTCTATTTCAAGCCTGCACGGGCGCCCTGCTCACAAATCAACGCTGGCACGAGCTATTCGGCGTTGACCCAAAGTGTCGACTGTGCGGACCACCCAAAGAGACCCTTCAACACATCCTACAACAGTGTCCAGCTCTTCCAACGGGTCCACAGTCATGCACCCTGGCCGAATGCTTAGCGCTGTCAGGCGAGACCGAAGAGGCCCGAGCAGCACACGCAGAGGCCACGAAGGCACGGCTTCAGCTTTGGGAACGGCAACAGCCACTCCCAGCAGAGAAACCTGAAACGGGTCCCGCCCTGCCAGAGCTGCTCTGAACCACGTGGGAAAGCACGACAACAGCGGCTACAGCGCAGTGCCAAGGTTTTGTGCCACCACGGACAAAGTAGGGGAGAATGACCCTGCAATCACGCCGGCAACAGCCACAACGACTGGGGCTGGCTGATTTTGCGGCGCGTTTGCAACTGACAGTGAAAGACGCTGTTACTTGACTTGGCTCTTGGCCTAAACGTGGCTACCGGATTGGATTCGTGAGGCTTCATGAGGCCGTTCGACCGACGGTGCCTTTAAAGTGCAATAGTGCCACGAAAGACATATTTCAGTGCACCGTGATGCAATGTTGGGATGTACTACTCTTTTCCTTTAACTATTAATTTCCCCTGTGGCGTTGACAAACGCCTGCCCTGAGTCAAAAGGGATCAGGACTTCTCACTTACTTACTTACTTACTTACTTACTTACTTACTTACTTACTTACTTACTTACTTATATACTTACTTATATACTTACTTATATACTTACTTATATACTTACTTACTTATATACTTACTTACTTATATACTTACTTACTTATATACTTACTTACTTATATACTTACTTACTTATATACTTACTTACTTATATACTTACTTACTTATATACTTACTTACTTATATACTTACTTACTTATATACTTACTTACTTATATACTTACTTACTTATATACTTACTTACTTATATACTTACTTACTTATATACTTACTTACTTATATACTTACTTACTTATATACTTGCTTGCTTATATACTTGCTTGCTTATATGCTTGCTTGCTTATATGCTTGCTTGCTTATATGCTTGCTTGCTTGCTTGCTTGCTTGCTTGCTTGCTTACTTGCTTGCTTGCTTACTTGCTTACTTGCTTGCTTGCTTACTTGCTTGCTTACTTGCTTGCTTGCTTACTTGCTTGCTTACTTACTTACTTGCTTGCTTACTTACTTACTTGCTTGCTTACTTACTTACTTGCTTGCTTACTTACTTACTTGCTTGCTTACTTACTTACTTACTTGCTTACTTACTTGCTTACTTACTTACTTGCTTGCTTACTTACTTACTTGCTTGCTTACTTACTTACTTACTTCCTTACTTACTTGCTTACTTGCTTACTTACTTGCTTACTTGCTTACTTGCTTGCTTACTTACTTACTTGCTTGCTTACTTACTTACTTACTTCCTTACTTACTTGCTTACTTGCTTACTTACTTGCTTACTTGCTTACTTACTTGCTTACTTGCTTACTTACTTGCTTACTTGCTTACTTACTTGCTTACTTACTTCCTTACTTGCTTACTTACTTACTTACTTACTTACTTACTTACTTACTTACTTACTTACTTACTTACTTACTTACTTACTTACTTACTTACTTACTTACTTACTTACTTACTTACTTACTTACTTACTTACTTACTTACTTACTTACTTACTTACTTACTTACTTACTTACTTACTTACTTACTTACTTACTTACTTACTTACTTACTTACTTACTTACTTACTTACTTACTTACTTACTTACTTACTTACTTACTTACTTACTTACTTACTTACTTACTTACTTACTTACTTACTTACTTACTTACTTACTTACTTACTTACTTACTTACTTACTTACTTACTTACTTACTTACTTACTTACTTACTTACTTACTTACTTACTTACTTACTTACTTACTTACTTACTTACTTACTTACTTACTTACTTACTTACTTACTTACTTACTTACTTACTTACTTACTTACTTACTTACTTACTTACTTACTTACTTACTTACTTACTTACTTACTTACTTACTTACTTACTTACTTACTTACTTACTTACTTACTTACTTACTTACTTACTTACTTACTTACTTACTTACTTACTTACTTACTTACTTACTTACTTACTTACTTACTTTACTATCTGGGCATGCGCAGTGGAACGCGCGTTGGCGGATCACGGTAGCGGATCGCGGATCAGGGTGAGCTAAAACTCTCTATTGTCCCCGTCGTCTGCTCAAAAACCCTTGCACGACTGTGACGTCAAGCGCAGTGTTGGTCATAAAAATTTCCTGCCTGACAGCGCGGGTCGCGGTTTCCGAAGCGCTATCTTTAAAATTATTTTGCATGAAAACTAAAACCTCCTCAACTATTTTTTCTGGAGCACGTAATGTTGACGTTGAGAAGAACGTCTGATGCAAATTTCGTTGATATTTGTGAGCATCAAGAAATCCCTGGAGCTGACCTTTAAGGTAAAAGCTGCAGCCCCTATAGTTTATTCGCGCCGGGTGCGCCACTAAAAGCGTCACATTCTAAGTATCAAGGCTTCTCAATGGACAGGCGCTTCTATTCAGCGGTCGTGCAACTATAAACCACCTGTAGAAACAAAACTAGAGGAAGAAGGAGGCTTTAATGGTATGAAAGAGCACAGAAAAGGTTAGAGGCGGAGCCTTAGTTCGCAACCCAAGCCAACGTTTCGACAAGTGGACCTGCCCAGACGAAGACAAGTCCACTTGTCGAAACGTTGGCTCGGCTTTCTAACGATGAGGCTCCCATTCTACCCTTGTTCAGCGCTCTTTCGTACTGTAAAAATAAAGCGGTATAAAACAGACTCAGACAGTTCTTTCTTAGGAATGAGTTACACAACGGGTAAAATACTTCGCCTGCTGCTTGCTCTTAAACTAGCAGAAGCTCAGCACCACCGAAGCAGCATGCAGCTATTGCTACCACTTGCGAGAGGACTCTGCTATTCGCGCCACCCAGAGAGCCTTCGCGTTGCGCCGCTGAATCTAAAGAACTTCTCTTGAATATCGCATTAAGGAATGTTGTAATCGCTCTCATATAGTTTCTCTCGAAATGTGTTTAATCAATATTTCCAGTTCCAAGCAACCGCTTCTCTTCACCAAGACCCTGCGCTATTCATAGAAAGTGCTGCGCAAATTTCGAGCTCCTAAAAGTTAATTGGTGTCCCTTAGCGAAAAACATTTAGGTTTATATAGTTGCCGATCTTGAAAAGACGCAATGGTTTGAGACGGCCGCCGTCCTTCAGCTGCGCAGCAAACATTTAGAGCACCTAGGAAGCCAAAACTAAATTTGAAGAAAGAAACATAGCAAAAAAAAAAACACAGTGTTCACCTACGAGAAAATAGTCTTGTACTCTGAGATCCCTCCGAATCTTTCCCGTTTTTGTACGAACTGTGACATGGCACTCTTTGCATGCCCAAGCGCACTTCGCTTGCTTATGCCCCTGGAGTCTGAAATACGACTCGCCATGCACACTTTTTGGAAGTTCCGGTTCTCATTCAAGATACACGAACAAATTTACTCAAAAACGTGGCTTCAGAAAACCTAAACTACAAATCACAAACTGCCTGTTCTCCTACAGACAGTTTCTTTGCTGCTTCCATTTGCTACGGAAACGCATTCGGCATGTAGAGCACAAACACAGAATATTGCGATGAAAGGGACCAGATTTCCACGTATGATGCTGAAAGTAAAAAGTACTGCGCGCTTTTTTTTTTTTTTTTTTTACTTTTCTTATTAACAGGCTTTAGTCTGACACTCGCAGCCCCATCAGTTCTTGTTAGGACGGCTTATTTGGCTGCAGAGAAGCAACGTCGGCAGCACGCTAACTCATGAAGTACGCAAAAAACAGGCGCAGAGACGACGTTGCTCGGACCGAGACATGTATGCTTATCGAGTAGAATTAGAAGGTCATTCAAACGATGAGCGCGTGTGAGGACGTGATAAACTAAAAATCAAAGGGAGATGTGGGCAAAAGCATACTGATGGAGGGCGACGCACCGCTACAAAAAAAAAAAAAAAAAAGTAGTTCTTTAAGATCTAGTCCCAAGCGATCGATTGGATTACTTTTCCTGGGAATAGGTAGGCGCCCTAATACGAGAAATAGCGCCGTCGCTTCTTCTCTCTCCGGGTAGACGTCTTTCATTACCAAAGATTTCTTTTCTTGCTGCGATGAGTTGACGTCACGTTTTTCTTGTTTATAATTCTCTTCGTTGTGAAACTATAGATAGTTTTGCAATGTCGCTGGCGTGAGCACAGGTAATCGCGCATTTGTTCTTGAATACATTCGCGACCTGGAAAAATTAAGGGAGAGGGGAGGAATGTAGAGTATCTCACTTAGATCATCGTTAATCCGAAAGGCTCGATTCCCATTTCATCCGCCCATCTCAAAGCAGCGGCCCGAGTTGGAAGCTCTTCTTAGCTAGGTTACGTCACGGCTTCTCTTGACGTCACACTACCTGTTGACCAATCATCACCTGCTAATGTCACCAGCCAACTGTAATGTAACCTTCCGCGCGTGATTTAAAACTCAGAATGCCGATACAGACAATGCCGATGACGTCGAGGACAAATTTTTTTTACAAAACGGAGTGTTTAAGTCTTTTGCGTTTACCGTAGCCAGTGACCGCTAATCTCATCTATAGTTATCCTTTAATCAAGGCTGGAAAAATCGGTAAAATTCAGCCGCAATTGTTTTCTGCAGAAAGCATTTTTGATGCAACCATCAACAAAAAAACATGGTAGCATCTCTCCCAATAAATGCCACTGTAAATCTGACAATTCAATATCTCCTTTGAAGAAACATACTTTCTCTGACTGAAATGTAGCATAATTTAGGCTGTTGCCCTTTATCGTATTTAGAGCCATAGCGAGTACTAGAGTCTAGAGACAAGCATAGGCCGGCTAACACTAAGATGGAGGCCACACTGGAAGAAAAGGAAACTATACAAACAGCGGCGTCACGAATAGCATAAAAAGACACAGTATAGAGTGAAAACAAGCAAAGGTTGACGACGGTAACGGGGAAACAAAGTCTGTTTTGAGTCACAACTGAACACTTAGCTGCAGCTCTTGGAAGGTTTGCAAAGCATTTCGCAAAAGTGAATGGTTTGGTTTCAAGGGCTTTAACGTCCTAAAGTTACTAAGTGACTCAGGCTATGACAGACGCTGACACAAGTGTTTACAGTGGCAACTACACATGAATTCACAAATTATACTTTTGAATTCGAACCATTCTAAAGTGTCACTAAACATTATTGTTTCCTTTGTTTGCTGTTTGTTTTCATATTTTTTTATCTTTTTGAGCCTCCTGTACTGTTATTTTGTGCTCGTCACTTATTGCTACCGTTTTTCAGATACCCTTCGCTCGCGCTACGTGCCATTGCTTCCTCTGTCCTTCTCTCTCTTCGTCTTCTCCGCATTTTTTTCTCCTTCTCATTTATTTAAATTAACTGTCATGATCAGCTATGCTGGTCATTTCTATCTTTCGTGGTGTGGCGTTCTCTCCCTCTCTCTATCTCTTTGGTTATCTCTCCGTTTTTATTTATTTATTGTCCCCCCCGTTTGGTTCCGCTCCGCGCTTAAAGTTATGAAGCGGAAGCTGGGACGTGATAATGACAGCACTGATTTGGTAGGTGCGTCAAGGTAGATATGTTGTGCGATGTGACACTACACTGCATAACATGGAAGGAGCTGGTAACTTGGCCTGCTCCTTTGAGATGGGAATCAAGCATACCGGAACCATATGATTCGTAACAAGACACGCTATTCCCCGGTTATGTACGCCTGTTCGCAAGGATTGGGCGTTTTGTACGAGTTCTGTTCAAAAGACTGAGGCTGAAATATTTAATCAAAATTAGTCATCATAACTATTATGGCCTTCAAAGTACTCTCTACTGAGAGAAGTGCGCTTGTTGACTTGTCCGGTGGATCTGCGATGGATAAAAAGGAGGAAGAGTCGTGCGCTGGAACCAGTGATTCGGCTGCGTTTCCTTAAAGTTCGCAGACAACCATGAAAAAGTTAAACCACAGCAAACAATCTGTAGTTGAGCTCAATCGAGCATCCGCTCTGTAAACTAGGTTATCTATATGAGTCTATACCTTGCTTATCGACACAGCATAACCAGCAACGTTTTCGCTCGCATGGCGGGCTTTGCGGCGCTAAGTCGCTGACATTATTTTTTTACATTATGTGGCAGCTTGCGACAGCTTGACTATGCATCATATAATACAGACACATGCTAAGGGATGAGTGATTAAGTAAAAAGAAGCTGCGCACTTACACGAGGGCCCGCGAGGAAAGCCGCAAATGAGAGCTATTAATTAAAGCCTGCACGTCATACCTTAATTAAAGGCAGGGCTTAAATGTCTTCCAAATTTTTTTGCCTCGATAGAATACGCTAACCGCATGGTTTATTTTGCATTTTTCGGGCTTTCTTTGCATCATGGTAAAGATTGACGCAATTTCTTGGTTATCGTAAGTAATTGAATAGGAATTTCTGAAGATGCTTTCCAACTTTGCCTTTAATGATTTATTGTTTAAAGTGTAAAGCCACGGGTGGCTTGCGGAAAGCGTGGCTTGGACTGCTGCTAGCGTTGCGAAGCGCAAGTCATCGGCTGGGACATGGCGCTGTCTGCACGCTTACGGAGACTGACTGTACCTGGCGCGCAACTCGATTTGACTGCCTTTTTGACTTTGCCCGATAGCGACGTAGACAGCGCACTCGTTACGCAGGCGTTTCTCGATGTTCAACTTTTCAACTTGAACAATTAATAATAATTAACTAGTAACTGTTCTGGTCACATTTAATGCTGCTCTGTGAAGAGGAAAGTTATCAGATCGCCAAGAAAATGAGCCGGGCCAGGCACCGAAGACCTCCGGCGCTGCATGGTTATACACAAAAAAACAATACACACACAAGAGAATTGAACCAGGACGTTAACACAGATGATGCCAGGCAATTCCGGCTTGTTAGTCTTAGCGCGCCTCTGCGAATCCGGCTAGACGGAAGGCCTGCAATGCTCTAGAAATACCACGTGCTAAGCGTATTCCGCGAGCCTGAATGCTCTCTGGTTATGAGTTCTCATCAGCGGCTTTGTCGGACGTTCGCTTTGCTGTTCGTTATGAGCTACACGTCAGCGGCCGCTGACTGAGCGCTTTTCCGATTAGTCGGCTGCAGCCACCCGGGCTTATGTCTACACCAGCAGGAACGCATAGCTCTGTCGTTGACAGCGTAGGAGGCGCGAACCTAGCAGCGGGCTACAAAGTCGAGAATGAGAGCGCTATAATCTCGGCACATTCAGGTTCACGAGCAAGATGTCACATTATACTTCTTTTCTTAGCTTTGCGAGCTTTTCATTTTTGCCGGACATAGACTAGCTCACAGGAACCGTCTGGGTAATATGTTCGTTGTGGTCAACTACTTCCCTTTTAGCACCTAAACATTTAAAGTGTGAGGGTGAAGTCTCCTTCTCCGATTCTACTTATCGTTCGAGCAGCAGAGTATGGTAGACAAGAGCGCCGCCTCCGCCGTTGGGAAGGGCGAAATTTTGCTCCTACATAAAAGAAAGCTTTGTGGCAATTCAGATAGATGGCTTTCGGATTTATCATCGATTGAAGTCACTGGAATTCTGAAAATACCGCAGCTATTTTCTTTGCCGCGGCGCCGGCTATTGGCCGGTTGCGAACATGTGGCCAACCCCCACCACGGGTATTCCATTAGGCCAGACGGCCCGCAGTCAGCGCGATGCTTCAGCGGCATTCCAGCAGCATTGTTTACGACTGGGTTCGTTCCAAATCACTCTGTGTGCATAAAACACGCACACACTCTCGGTGGTCAAGGATGCCGGGGTGTTGCGCCCTCGAATGTAGCAACAGAAGAGATCCAAGCAAAACCCTATTTACTATCCCGAGCGGAAAGGCTAACAAACAATAGTAGATTTGCTGCATTACATTCGCGGCGACAAATTTATCGCAATGAAGGACACCCGGCTTTGCGAGGAGAGCACTTGGCCTTGTGAAAGCTTGTATTTTTTAGAACACGCGTAGCTACCGGAGGCCCGATTGAACTCATTAGCTGTTACCAGAGGCACTAAAAGGTTTATCTTGCGCTTTATTAGTTAGTTTGACTTTCCTAGCGAGTCTCCATTGCATGCCCGGCTGTAGTTTCTTTTTTTTCCATTTCCATGACAGCTATGTTTTCAGATACGTTTGGCGCCTTTTTTTTCTTTTGTGATCATTCATATTGGCTAATCAGGCTCGCCAATACAAGGTACCTTTTTAACAGTTTATAGATAAAAAAAGGCGCTGATAGCATCATGGATGCCGCCTTCACGCAATGTATATTCGGCTGGGCGGACACAAGTTATCATCCTCAGCCTCACTATACCCACTGCATTGCGAAGGCCTCTCCCATATTCCTCCTGATTAACCCGATCTTATGCTAGCTGCATCCACTTGACCCCTGCAAACTTAACCTCATCCTCCCAGCTATCTGTATCCCGGCTAAATACAATTTCTTACTATTAGCGACCATCGAGTATCATCCCTTCCTATTACATGCCTTGCCCACGTCCATTTCTTCTTCTTAATTTCCACTAAAATGCCATTAACTAGATAAAGTTTGTATCCTGACCGACTCGGTATACTTCATGTCTTTTAATGCTACGCCTATCATTTTCCGCTCCATATCTCTGTCTTCAACTTTACTTCTTTGGCAAAGTATACGTCAAAGAAGGGATGACAATAAAGCGATGGCTTGAAGAACTGAGATAGCATGCAGTTCGCGGACAGCTAGCACTGCTGTAATGGCGGCTAGTTGGCTTTCCATCATCAGGTCGGTGCGCTAAACTTTAAAACAAGGACGATTCACTTAAACAAGACAAGACTGGTACGCGCGCGATACTAACCTCGGCAATTACTCCTACTGAAGTTGAACGAACGCGTGCTTCAAAACCTGTATGCCTAATACCTGCGCGTCCATCACTGCAGCGGTCCACAAGGGCACGTGCGAGTCCTGCGTTGAATATCGTTTCTGAAAGCGACTGGTTTGTGCACTCCCTGTGCATTGTGCGCACTTATTCAAATTCATCGCATCTTCATTAATGCAGCGCTTGTCACTAATTGCGTAAAATGATAACTGCTGCTGTCGGCATTAGCCGCCTGTAAAGACTACTTCTGACAAGTAAGCGTGTCTCAAAGGCCACTGTGAACAGACGGCACAAAAAGCGATGACACTCGGCGAGTGTTTCGCACGCAGCACGTAGTAACGTCCTATTCGTCCTGTTTGACGTCACTTCCTGCGCATCTGCGAGAAGACAGTGAGTCTCAACCGAAGACTCCATTAGGTTTTGTCACTAGAAAATGTACTTCTAGATTATAAGCAGCCGTTGATCTGCGCCATTCGTGCTCGAAAAATAGAAACCGAAATCTAAATACGTTCCCAAACTAGTTTATTTATTCCCTCTCGAACACTGCAAAGAGAGAGTACAATATATTATAAGGGAGAAGATTGCGCACTTGCTTCTCGTTCTGAGACATTCGTGCGCCCAAAACCTAACTCGGCCACATGAATTAAAATTAAGCGAAGTTTATCCAGACATTTGTAGAACAAAAAAAAAAAAAAACTAAACAATTAGCTGTGGTTTAGCTTGTGGCTAAACCTAGGGTTATGCGAGAACTATCTGCATGGCTACGCTAAGGTTCGGCTCGAAAATAAAGACATGGTTTTTGCACATAGCTGTTGGCATTCATTGCTGCCACAGGCCTGTATCAATATATTGTGACATATATGCCCTGCATCGCTGGACGCTAAAGACGACAACGATCTGAAACGGTTCACAGACGACGACAAAGTGGTAGCAACGTTTAGTGCTAGAAGAAGGTTAACGCTGTTGTGATTCTGTGCTTTGTGTGCTGCGTCAACCTGGACTAACCTTCGTGCACTAACCTCGCCACGTTAATCTTGGTGGAGGTGCGAGTTACGGCATTCCCATCCTCGCCTTGGAGAATCGACGCCATCTTCAAGCCGGGACCATCACCGAGGGCCCAGGGACATCGCCGAGCAGCTTCGCCCCAGCCCTTCAAGCCCAGACCTGAACAACTACCACCGCCCAGCCCCAGCCCTTTTACATTTATTTTACACCCTTATGCCGAAGGGCGAACTTGCGCAATAAAAAAAAGCGAAACTTTTATTTAGAGCAGGCGAGGAATATTCCCCCTGCCACCTTCAGCTACGACTGCACATGCTTTCTAAAAACTTTATTTTTACCCTTTTGGTGCATTGACGAAGCACGATGGCATGACTCCGACTTTAATTGGATATGAAATAGCATCTGCGACTGCGTCGATACTTTTGACGGGAGCTGTCATAAAAATGCCTCCATTTTTGTCTCTCCAAGCTACAGGTTTAATGGTAGCTTTTCAGTTCAGTTCAGTCGTTCAGTCGTGTCCGACTCGCCGTGATTCTATGGACCATGTCACGCCACGCTTTCCGGTCTCTCACTATCTTCCCAGCATCACATAACTTCCTGTGCTGCGCCTCGAGGATACCATCTAACCATCGCGTTCGCTGCCTACCCCTTCTCCGGTGACCCTCAACCTTTCCCAACATTAAATCTTTCTCCAGCGACGCCTCTCTTCTCAACAGATGACCAAAGTAGCTGAGCTTTAACCTTAGAATTTGACCCTCCAATGAGCAGTCAGGGTTTATGGTCGACGATATAGACTGATTTGATCTTCTGGCAGTCCAATGAACTTTCAAGAGTCTCCGCCAGCACCACAATTCAAATGCGTCAATTCTTCGGCGGTCAGCCTTTTTCACAGTCCAACTCTCGCATCCATACATCACAACTGGAAAGACCATAGCACGAGTGATACGGATCTTGGTTGGCAGTGTAATGTCTCTGTTCTTTACTAGGCGGTCAAGGCTAGCCATGACTCTTTTTCCCAGAAGCAGGCGTCTCCTACTTTCATGGCTGCAGTCTCCTTCCAAGGTAATCTTGGAGCCCAAGAAGAGAAAATCTGTCACAGCTTCCACTTCTTGTCCCTTGACGCTCCAGGACTTGATAGGGCAACACGCCATGATCTTTGTCTTTTTAATGTTCAATTTAAGCCCAAACCTCTCACTCTCTTCTTGTACGCGCATCAGAAGTCTCTTGAGTTCCACTTCACTTTCTGCCATTAAAGTGGTATTATCCGCATATCGAAGGTTGATGATACATTTTCCAGCAATCTTCACTCCAGCTGAAGACTCATCCAGACCGGCCTTCCTCATGATGCACTCAGCATATAGGTTAGGCTTTCTCACTCCTTTCTCAATTGGAAACCATTCAGTAAGACCATGCCCAGTTACTGACTGTGGCCTCTTGCCCCTCATACAGGCTCCTGAGGAGACAGATGAGGTGAATTGGAACTCCCATTTCTTGAAGAGCTTGCCACAATCTGCTGTGATATAAGCAGTCAAACGCTTTCGCATAATCAATAAAGCAGAAGTAGATGGGTTTCTGGAACTAGCTTGATTTTTTCATGATCCAGAGAAGGTTAGCAATCTGGGGTCTATCCGGAAGCTCCCGATCCACATACTGCTGCAGCCTACCTTGAAGGATTTTCAACATCACCTTGCTAGCATGCGAAATAAGCGCGATCGTGCGGTAGTTGGAACAATCTTTGGCACTGCCTTTCTTTGGAAATGGGGATGTAAACTGACCTCCTCCAATCCTTTGGCCATTGCAGGGTTGTCCGAATTTGCTGACAGAATGTATACAGAACGTTAACAGCGTCATGGTTGAGGTTTTGAAGCAACTTAGCTGGAATGCAGTCAATTTCGCTAGCTTTGTTCTTAGTAAGGCTGGCTAAGGCCCATTCAACTTCACTGTTCAGGATGCCCGGCTCGAGATACGTAATCACAACTGTTTTATGTTGGGTTTGCACATCCGGGTCCTTTTTTTACAGTTCTTTTGTGTATTCCTGCCACCTCTTCTTTATCTCTGAGGCTTCAATGAGGTCGCTGCCTCGTTTGTCCTTTATGACGCCCAGCTTAGCACAGAAGCTTCCTTTGATATCTTTGATTGTCTTATACAGAGCTCTTGTGTTCCTCAATTAGCTGTTGTCCTCATTTGCTTGGCATTGTATGTTCAGGAAGGCATTTTTATCTCTACTTGCTATTTTCTGAAACTCCGCATTGAGAACCGTGTATCTTTCTCTTTCCCCCATAACTTTTGCCATGGTAGCTTTTAGGGGGACACTTATCCTTCGCCTTAAAGGTAGGTATCGCCTTAATGTCCTCTGGGTCCGTGAAGTTGCACTGCAGCCAGCCGCAGATTCTGCATTTTGGAATAAATCGAAGAGAAAGTTCAATTTATGATGCTCGTGCGAAATTTGTTGGGGGACCTACATGCACCAAAATCGCGAGGGTTTCAGCGGTAACCACATGCACGGACATCAATTGGACGTTTATAGAGGATTATTAAAACCACCATGGACGTGCTACTTGCACAATTACTACTTGCCTAGTCGTTGCGTCATTAAAAGACACATAATCGTAAGCATACAGTCTTCAGATACCACTGTACGTGTACAACAAAATGGCATACATCTCCGCTCGCTCGTTCTCTTTAACTGTACAACCGTGCTTGCGTGACTCAGTCAGTAGCGTATCTTGTTCAGAACACGAAGTTCGTGGAATTGAAACCTGCCTAAATTCTTTAAAGTTGTTTTTTGTTGACGAAATCAATTAAATATACTGTTAAATCATTTGAGACACGTGGCGTCTTTCGATACGCATTACATGCCATGTTTCAGGCGTGGCGTCACGTTTAAATGAGCTTTAGTTCACGTGGCTGTCACGTCATGCTTTTTTCGACCAACCATATTTTTTTTTTTTCGCACACGCCAGCTACTCCGACGTCAGGTTTACTGCGACACGGGACCCATAATGCTATCACAGTACCTCAGTACTTGATTTGCAATTAGAAATTGTCTGACGCTCTTCGGTTACCCGGTTCCACACTTGTCAGCACGGCTCCACACTGAGAGAAAGAGAAACAAGAACTTTTAACTCTGTGTTTGACATTGAGATTAGACGGTGTATCCCTTAGTACAGGGGTTTAGCAGCCATGGCTCAAGCGCTTGTCCGGTCAATCAGGTATAACTCCGTCTCGTCAGTCGCTTAGATTAAGCGCAACTCGCAGAGACTTCCCATAAAAAAAGTCCAAGCATTTCAGATGTACTTCGTCAAACGAACAAATCGCCTCTTTTCCCTCGAATGCTTTCAATGCAATCTGTCCTGCGCTTTCGAACTCGACATTTGACTTTTTCTTGAGCTCCTTCGCTGCCGGTGTTTGCCTTTCAGACGTCCGAAAATTGTTCAGTGATTTGATTACAACACCTGCCTCCCACGGCCCCATCTTTTACCTTCCGAAAGTAATTAAGCCGACATTTTAACCGCGCGACGCCATGTCAGCTAAGCATGCGTGTGCGCACTTTCTCAGAACTCTAGGCCTGCTCACTAAACAAACTTATGGTTTTGCATCTGCCTTTCCTCTGTGATTCTCTGTGTTAGCATTATTTAGGTTCTCAGATTGTCAGATTCAGATGGTAATACAGTGTATGTGTTTTCTCATTCGCTGTAATCTTCAGTTCATATGTGTTTTAGAGCCCCGGCTTCTGTTAGACAATCGCCGTTAATTAAAACTGATTCACGGCCGTTTTTTGTTTCGCTTTGCCATCTTGAGCGTTGCAATAAAATTAAATTTCTTGTTCCCGTAAAGGCGTTGTCTACCTAAGATTACTCGTGAAATAAATGCTTTACATTGCTGTGCAGGGACTATTGAACCTTGTGAAAATGCTCAGTGGTTTGCATTCATGAAAACACTAAGTTAAAGCTCGATCAATTATGAGGCCAATAATGTTTTTGCTAATGTCAAAAGGATTCCTCTTTGGTTTTTCTATGGAAGTCTTAGGTACTCAGAGCGAGCGAAAGACAACGGTAAAAGGAATATTTTGCTCCGCACAGAACCATTGCACCATTCCCTTCAGTTTATGCGCAGCGTTATCTATTCCGCAGTAGCCTTAAAATTTTACCCAGTACTCAGGAAAGGTGAAGTTATGAGTATCCAGGAATGTAACCATTCGGCGTTCTCGCTCGTGTGCTGTGCCAAGTGAGTGCACTTAAAGTCTACTTTTCTCTCTCCCATACTTTTTTTTTTCTAGTATCTTTCTGCATTTTTTGTCCACTTATCTTCCTCGCCATGTTTTCCTTGTCTGTTATAAGCGGGTGCTCTGGTTTCCCCATGTAAATCCTGAAGGCCATGTCGTTCCAATAAATGAACTCAGGTGTGACACGAGGAACCATAGCCGCTCGATTCTTCTTCACATGGGTGGTGCGTGGAGCCGGCGTAGATCGCTTCTTCTTCTTTTTCTTTTTCCTCTTCTTTTTCCTCTCCTTTTTCCTCTTCTTCTTTTTCCTCTTCTTTCTCTTCTTCTTGTTCTTGTTCTTCTTTCTCTTTTTCTTTTTCTTGTGCTTCTTCTTCTTCCCACCTGCCAAATGTTATTGGTACTGTTACATAGCTCCATAAATTTATAGCATTGTCTGACACACTGCGCCGCACAACCTTCGAGTCCCCGCCTAACCTTTTTCTCCACCGTCACCACAGCCCATCTGGCTCGCCTCCTAGGACCTCAAACTTCCAATGTCCTCGACACCTTCTTGTCATTTAGACCCGGCTCGTTTCCTTGGCGTTCGCAGACAGTCATATATGAGTTAACCACAGCAAACCGTGTCTAACCATGCTTAATCCAGCTTCCGCTCTGTAAACTATATTCAGACTGGTTGAACCCTAGCAATTTATTTCTCGACGGTCTCATCCCCCCGCCTTAAAGGCAAAGCACGAGTTGGCAACACCTGCGAGCTAAAACATGTCGTGCGGTCTTTTGACGTCACACAACCCGACGACCTATCAGAGCACAGCCATGTCACCTACCACAACCGTGGTTTTTCGCTCGCAATGCCGACGGGTAATTTTGTGGAGGACAGGGCCTTTAACGCTGTAGCGTTGAAACCTAAGGACTCACCTCCAGAGCGCAGCCACCACATAAGCGCACGCAAGGCTTTCACCACACGTCCTTGGAGAAAACAGTTCGGTTAATACGGTTTCACTATGACGACTCAAGCCATCGGGACGTTTTAATGGGGGGCTCGGGGAATTTAGACCAACTAGGGTCCTTTTACGTGAAAATTTACGCAGGTGCCTTTTTTTCCTTTCCTTTTCTTTTCCATCGAAAAGCGGCCGCCGCGTTCCGGTAAAAAAGAATACAGATAGGAAAAAACGTTTTCTTTTTTACCTTTAATGCCATCTTAGTGTTAATTGTGTGACTGAAGAAAAGACTGAAGGAGTATCAGAAGCAAGCAGTTTCTCGCCATTGTGATCGCCAAATTGGATCAAGGTGCCCCGGATATAGTGCGGACAACGCATCCGATGGGAATATTAATGGTCCGCGGTAATAAATGTGGCCAGCAGGAGTGGTCGTAAGTTCAGAGCCGGCAACGGCCACAGTCGTTATCGTGATCTTTCTTGCTGCGTGTTTTCTTGCTCGGGAAAGTATTGCAGAAAGAGTGCAGGAACTACATGACGCAAATAAAAACATGCAAATTCGATGTTCTCGTTTTAATGCATGTAATGCTTTACAAGGCTAGATTTTCGCTTCTTCGCGTCCTCCGACTCAGTGTGATCTCTCATCTCGTCCGTCCTGTCTTTACCTTATGCCCAGTGTTCGCCTCCTCGTCTCCACACTTATCTTGTGTACGCTCTTTCTGTCTGCTCATGTCGTAAAGCCGCGCCTTATCGTGTGCGCTCAGGTTTATAAGCAGTTTCGGAAAATCCGATTTTATGTAAGATCTATTATTACACTCTGAAGTCAGGCACAATACATAAAAGAGGGCGCTGCCACAACTTTAATTACCTTCAAGCACACATGTAAAGGATTAAAAGGGCTTCCCACTGAAGTAAATAGCTTGCAGGACGATTTTTTTTAGGCACGGCGGATGTTACGCAGCCAAGCATTCATTACATCTCTGGAAGCAAAATCAAAATATGAAATCCGGGCGCAGGATCTTACAGGACGACCTGGATTCGAGCTAGTTGGTTCATGGCAGAGTAGAAACAACATCCGAGTGATACAAAACTTTGAAGTTTCACCTTTGACTATAATTGTAGCCCCAATGCCCCATGCATTATTTTCTCAAGCATTTTCGATTACCATCCCGCCGGGGTGGCGCAGTGGTTACGGCACTCGACTACTGTTCCCAAGAACGCGGGATCGAATCCCGGCATAGGCTGCAGCTTTTCAGTGGAGGCGAAAAGCAAGGCGCCCGTGTGCTGTGCGATTTCAGTGCACGTTAAAGAACCGCAGGTGGTCGAAATTTCCGGAGTCCTCCACTACGGCGTTTCTCATAGCCTGAGTTGCTTTGGGACGTTAAACCCCACAAACCAACCAACCAACCAACCAATTTTCGATTACCTAAAGTAGGACCATCATTAATTTCGCCTTCACTATAAACTCTGAGCGTGGGCTCGGCCTACTTGCTCACAGATGACAGCGTAATACCAGGACCTTTATCTCCCAACCACTCATCTTAATCACCGTTATTTGGACTCTGCATTGACTTGCGAGCCTTGTTTTATCTGTAGTTCTTTAATATACTTTAAATAACCGTTACGCTGTCTATAAATCATATTTTGTGCCTAAATGCTTCCCGTTCCTAGAAACCACAGGCTGACAGGAAGCTTTTCAAATATTCACCATTCGTCTCCCAGGATGGCAAACCAGCGCCTCAGAAGACATCATTACGCTGCGAGCGGCCTGCAAGACGTTCTCGCTTCTTGAACGAGTCTAAGCATAAATTAAGTGGTAAGCATCAGGTTGAGCACTAAAAATAGGTAGCACCTATTTTAGTGTCCAGGGGACCCAAAACCAAACACCAAATATGTAAATAACGGTTTCATAAAGAGAATTAGGGCGTAAGTTTAGGTACCAAAGGCACATTTAGAAGGATGAGGAGCGTGACAGTAAATTTACATGTTGTTTATTAGGCAGCATATAGTTGACCATTATCGTTGCAGCTCATTTCTTCGCTCATTTTTAGCTGCTTATTTATGAGTTAGTTCGCTGTATATATCACAGAGTAAGAATCTTGTCCTCACAGCAAATGGATGCATGTTGACATCTGACTGAGGGGCTGTACCAAATCGAGATACCTCAAAGAATCTCTGGAATCGAGTTGGTCACTGAATAAGGTTTGCGTGTGCTTTACCTGCTCTTATATTATTGTTGTCCTTTTTTTTAAAGCTGATTTATTTACTTCCATTCACCGCTGCTTTGCTGTGCCAGCACTGAGCAGCCCCTGGCAACCACTGATTCGATGTACCGAGTTACAGTTTCAAATAGCGCAAAGAAAAAAAATTCCAGGATGACAATCGAATACTCGCCCTTATTGTGTCCCAGCTACGTTCTATATTAGGACTTCCGTCTAAAGCAAAGGACTATACCATATTGACGCTCTAGCAAATGTGCGCTTTTGTGCCCTTAAATTCTATGTTGCCTTTTATCCCGGACAACTGAGAGTACCCTTATCTTTCTAAGCGTATACTGAATGCATGGAAGCGTAGGCGGGAGGGTATGTTATCGATAATCATTAGATGAGCTTGGAAGAATGACATGAAGCAAAGCAAGAATCAAAGGACGACAATATAGAAGATAACATCGATAGAATATATATCTGCTGCATTTCACCTAAGCTAAACGTAGGCAAAATTTTGAAATCTTCCGCGTCCGCGGTTTTTTGTCCCAGCCTACAATACGAACACGAAGATAGGATACAATGCAATTCAGGTGGAATTAGGTAACGAATAAGGCGAAGAGTACAGACACGGTGTGGGCTTACATCGAGCTTCCGTGCGAAGAAAAGTTGTCTATATAGCCAT
>NC_139349.1:80779316-80816816 GCF_055883805.1 Amblyomma maculatum
AACATATAAAGAAGTGCCTTACTAAACACATTAATTCATAAATATGACTCCAAAGTTGCTTCATTTGGGGAGGCGTGGGGTGGGTGACGGGTTTAGAGGAGAGGGAGGGCAGAGAATCGGCGGCTAGAATTCGGCCCAAGCTCGCGGCGGACATCCCGTTCAGAGGCTTTGTTGTTCCCAACTTCACTCAGACGCCTACAAGAAACGACAGCTGGCGCTAACTCTCTCGTAGTGCCGCTGCGCCCCTTGTGGCAGGCTCAGTTCGCTGCACGAGGCCGGATGAAGCACTACGCAAGTGCACGGGTCGCGAATTAATCTCAACTAGGCACCGCCAGAACTGTTTTCCGGCTGCTCAGCGGAAAGTACTGGCAGCTGCGCAGTGTGGTCGGCGCAAGGTGGGCGCGCCGGATAATTAATTGCTCTCGCACCGCTTCCTAATGACCGCGGGGAAAGTAAGACGTGTTGCCGGCGTGAGTCGGTATGAATTACTCGCTAAGCAGGGAATGTGTCATCCGATTATTCACTGTTACACTCGCTGTCTCATAATGAAGGCGTTGTCTGTTTCTGGGCCGTCACTCTGCTCGCCGTTCAACCCCTCACTGCACCTCCCCCCCCCCCCCCTCCTTCACGCTCTCCCAATCTCTTCTGTGAGGTGCTATGGTCGCCGTAGGGAAGGTGCTTTTGAATTGGTATACAAGGGGTCTTGAGCCAACGTGTGCAGCGGCAATGACGCCTTTTATTGAGTAATATTTCATGTACTTCCAACTATTGAACCTGGAAAATAGAAACAAAACAGATCAGTACAGCAAGCCCGAACTTGCCCCAACTCTTGAGTGCACCTCATGATGATTAGCTTGGCTGGCTTGTCCTTCTTTTATTTTTGTTCCTTTTTTTTTATGAGGTAAAAGGGGGGGGGGGGAGGGGGCTTTTCTCACTGTTCAGGGTTTTAGCTTTGCGGAACTTGCTTGATTACGTGCCTAGAAGAATAGTGCGAGTAATGAGCGCATGCGCAGAACTCTAAGGCAGAGGCAGCGTTATCGTGCGCTCGCATTTTTAAGGAATTACTTTCTCGTGTTTCGCGCACTTAGCGTTACAACGGGGGGTGAACTTCGAAGGGGGAGCCGCCCACTTCAAGGCCTCGGAGCGGCCAAGGTTGGCGGGTTTTCCGATGATATTGTCAATTTAAATTCTTACTGTCCTTGCTTTCATGGTAATGGATTAGATGTAAAGTAGCCCAGTTTTAGAGATACGCTTCAAATTCTGGCATACCTTTGCCTATTGGGGGCTTAGGCTGCGCGGAAGCCACCTGCAACTGCTTCTAGCGTCGCTGAAGTAGGTTTTGAGCTGGTGGCACGGTTTTCTGTATATCAGTAATTTGGCGAAGCAATTGGTGCTAATTTCACAAATGTATTGCACATTATGTGATGGAAAATATCACAGATCGAGCGATTCGTGCCAACGTTCCTTTACCTAGATGCGCCACAGTTGGGTACGCTGTTTATTTGTATCATTTTAAATCACCTAGGCACTGCTTGATAATTTCTCTCACTGAAATAAAATATACTGTATTGATGGACATGGAAATGCTTTGATACATATTTTGTCACTCTAGTGGCAATGACTGCAATTAGCAATAGCAATCGTGCCTGACTTTTTCGAGATGCTATATTACAACTTTCTAGTAGATAAGTTGATTTCCACGTGCTACGCCCGCGGTGACGCTAATGCTATGCTAAACCTGTTTAGTAATTAAAGAAACGGCGCACAAAATTGTCAGTATCACTGTCAACCCACGAGGGAAATCTTCAAAGCCCTTACCATTGCGTGCAAAGGAGCCTCATGTGCAAACAAACCATCCATATCATTGTCCCACCACGAATTGGGGTGTCTTGACACCTTAGAAACAAGCATAGTGCCTTTCCTTTCATTGTTGTTTCCTGTTGCCTACTTCTGCGCATCCGTCAGTCCCTTTATTCATTCACTCAGTAATAAATGCAATCAGTTGCTAGTCAGCGCTCGTGTGTGTCTCTCTTCCTTCATTCCGTTTCTTTTTTCTTTTTTTGCTCTCCTTTTCCAAGATGATCTGTAACCAACTTACACAGCAACACACTTTGATGAAGCGAAACTCTATACATATACCCTCAACCTCTTCAAGTAATATATTTGCCAAAGTAACAATTTCTGATTATATGTCCTTCTCTTTAGACTGCTAAACGTTTTTCTAAATATAATTTGATTGTATTCTTTTTTTATTTTTCTCAGCTGAATACTACATTGCGCTTGCAACGCATTTTTCGAAGTGCAGAGATTACCCAGACATAGCCTTTCGGTAATTGGAAAGCAGAATATAACTAAGGAAGCCGAAGCACAAGAGACAAGCACTGCTTCCTTTCGCGCTTTTGTTATTTCAATCTAAGTCTAAAAGCGTCTCCTCAAGCATGAAAGGGGCACATTAACAAAATCGAGTCCCGTGTGGCCCTAGACAGGCGGTGCATCGTATGCTGGTATGCATTCGTCCGGATCACAGAGGGGCAGCGTCATTATGGATATGAGCCCTCACGGTGATCGCTCATGCGGCGCTATCATCGAAATAGCCGCGGCACGTGCGTCTAACTTTCACCCTTGTTTTCGTCTCGAGCACACGCACCACTCATAACTAAGAGGAGAAAATGTTTGAAGGCCGCAAGGAACCCTTCGAGGACATGGCGGTTGACAACACCCTGTGTAAAATTACGTTTTACACGTTTACCTGATAGGAATACGTCAGCATATTAAGTAGATGACTAGATGACAACAGAGCATCAACGTATATGCGTTAGTATGCCTTAGCGTGATAATTATTGTAAATAAAAGCGATACAAATTTTACTTGCACCCATGAAAGGCTCGATAAAATTGTTGAAGAAATAATATGCAATCAATTGCCTGCATAATAGAAGCTCATCTTATTTCATCAAATCCAATTTATGTCTCATCTACTTCTTGATGTTCTTCTCCCTCTTCTTGCTCCTCTCCTGCATACGCCGCCACGTGTAGAGCATGCATTTCGAAAGCAGGGGTCGTCTTTGTTTTTTTTGCTATAGGCAATTCTGATCATAGATTCTTACGCAGCTAGCTCTGCGATCAGTACTCGTACGTAGATGAAAAAGTCGCGTGCAAGTCTGAGAATGCATTTCGTTATTAACAAGGAATAGGCTGATATTTTGAGCTTGTAGACGCGAAAGGAAACATGCGGTACTCTTTTACGGTTGATGCCCGATCAGCGCCACGAATTAATAGATGGATGAAAGCATGTAGCCTTAAGGGCAGCTGCAGTGCAATGCTTTGGATTCATTTTGAGTGCTTCGTGTTTGTCCATTGAGTTTAGTAGAATCCTCCAAGATGGATGGAAGTGCATTGAGAGATTATTTAGAGATTGCAATCTACCCAGGTGCACCCTTAGAGGTAGAATTTAGGCTTTACAGCGCTCTCAGAATGCTCAACACCTTCTGCCATTGCAAAACACCGGGGCATTTTTCGGTGTCCTCCTCATCGAAACGTGCCCCTTTTGGCGGATCAGCAAAATGCCGCCTGGATGTCAAGACGATATATTCTGTTCAGAGATGTTTTTTAAATGTGTTTTAAAATGGTAGACTGCACGAAAGTGAATGGCTGCGTACCGTGTGTGTGTGTGTGTGTGTGTGTGTGTGTGTGTGTGTGTGTGTGTGTGTGTGTGTGTGTGTGTGTGTGTGTGTGTGTGTGTGTGTGTGTGTGTGTGTGTGTGTGTGTGTGTGTGTGTGTGTGTGTGTGTGTGTGTGTGTGTGTGTGTGTGTGTGTGTGTGTGTGTGTGTGTGTGTGTGTGTGTGTGTGTGTGTGTGTGTGTGTGTGTGTGTGTGTGTGTGTGTGTGTGTGTGTGTGTGTGTGTGTGTGTGTGTGTGTGTGTGTGTGTGTGTGTGTGTGTGTGTGTGTGTGTGTGTGTGTGTGTGTGTGTGTGTGTGTGTGTGTGTGTGTGTGTGTGTGTGTGTGTGTGTGTGTGTGTGTGTGTGTGTGTGTGTGTGTGTGTGTGTGTGTGTGTGTGTGTGTGTGTGTGTGTGTGTGTGTGTGTGTGTGTGTGTGTGTGTGTGTGTGTGTGTGTGTGTGTGTGTGTGTGTGTGTGTGTGTGTGTGTGTGTGTGTGTGTGTGTGTGTGTGTGTGTGTGTGTGTGTGTGTGTGTGTGTGTGTGTGTGTGTGTGTGTGTGTGTGTGTGTGTGTGTGTGTGTGTGTGTGTGTGTGTGTGTGTGTGTGTGTGTGTGTGTGTGTGTGTGTGTGTGTGTGTGTGTGTGTGTGTGTGTGTGTGTGTGTGTGTGTGTGTGTGTGTGTGTGTGTGTGTGTGTGTGTGTGTGTGTGTGTGTGTGTGTGTGTGTGTGTGTGTGTGTGTGTGTGTGTGTGTG
The DNA here is from genome assembly GCF_055883805.1 of Amblyomma maculatum. Lineage (NCBI taxonomy): Eukaryota > Metazoa > Arthropoda > Arachnida > Ixodida > Ixodidae > Amblyomma > Amblyomma maculatum. Next base: position 80,783,725 of record NC_139349.1, read on the forward strand.
TGTGTGTGTGTGTGTGTGTGTGTGTGTGTGTGTGTGTGTGTGTGTGTGTGTGTGTGTGTGTGTGTGTGTGTGTGTGTGTGTGTGTGTGTGTGTGTGTGTGTGTGTGTGTGTGTGTGTGTGTGTGTGTGTGTGTGTGTGTGTGTGTGTGTGTGTGTGTGTGTGTGTGTGTGTGTGTGTGTGTGTGTGTGTGTGTGTGTGTGTGTGTGTGTGTGTGTGTGTGTGTGTGTGTGTGTGTGTGTGTGTGTGTGTGTGTGTGTGTGTGTGTGTGTGTGTGTGTGTGTGTGTGTGTGTGTGTGTGTGTGGGCGCGCGTGTGTGTGTGTGTGTGTGTGTGGGCGCGCGTGTGTTTGTGCGTGTGTGTGTGGGCGCGCGTGTGTTTGTGCGTGTGTGTGTGCGTGTGTGTTTGCGCGTGTGCGCGTACGTGCGTGTGTGCGTGCCTGTGTGTTTATGCGTGTGCGTGCGCGCGTACGTGCGTGTGTGGGGGGGGGGTGAAGTCAGTCATACCCGGTGGAATTTCGGGGAGGGGAGGTAGAGCAGGGCAGAATATTTTTATTTATTTTTAGTACCTCAAAGGCCTACCAGAGGCATTACATGAGGCAGCGCGCGGAGTTTGACAGATATTAGATGTAGTTATGTCCCCGCTCGCATGGTCATGCAGAGTCTCAGCAACAGAGATGCTGAAAGACCCGGATCAGGTGATATACTTAAGCCCATTATCGGCCGAGCGTTTCTTGCCCCTCTTTGAACCGGAGGAGAAGACTTCGCGCGTACCACGATCGTGACGCTTGAGCCAAACCCGGCTGCGCCTCGTTATTGTCAGTTGCTTAACCTGCTTGCTGATGCAGCCTGTCCGTTTCAGCGCGCGGCTGTGTGTTGCGAGCCTACTACGCGCCACGTAATCTATTCCCAATGTCTGCACAAGCAGTGCTTGAAGTGATTCCGCATACCAGTCCGGGATATACTCTTAATCATCGCGAGCGAAACTGAAAAGAAAACACAAAATATTTCGAGCCGGCGAGCAGGCTCATATCGGGAGGAGGAGAAGCCATTAGGAAAATAAAATCATGGAACCAATTATCTGAACATATCTTATATATATACCATGGAAGCACGGATTATTGTGCTAGGCGTGAAAGCTAACAAAATAACTGAATAAACTGTAATACACAATCCAGGCCGATGTAGGGACGAAACTGCTGTCTAGAGGCTGTCCTTAGATGCCGAAATCTAAAAGCATGCATGGAAGGGCGTCTGTAGAAACTCAATTTTTGGACCTACTTATGCCTTAATCGTCATGACATTCTGAGCTGTTTTGTGGACGCTCTGTCAAACTTGCACTTAGAAATCTGGCCACTCTGTTGCCAGATCAATGGACATCCTCGTTTGAGTTCTTGTGTCTTCCACCCTCGTCTGAAGGTTTGAATAAATGCAGATCAGATATGTGTCGTCACATAAAAACCCTCATTACCCTCACGACATTAAGGCACATTTAAATCAACAATAAAGCGAAAGCCCAGTCTATGGTAAATATCCGAACTTAGTACTTTGTGTTGGGTTTCACTCTTTTATACTATACAAGAGCAAAAATTTTGTTTATTAGGTAACCTTGCATCCTCGTGCATGATCAGCTGAAAGACATTTATATTGTAGTGAACTCTGCGAAGATATTATGAAGACGAGGATGAACTAGGCGAGGATATCACAAAGACGAGGAGACGAACGACGAAGTGCCGCTGCGCTGCTCGAGCTCGCTTGTGGAGGCCTAGACTGGCTGAGCTCTTGTGTGGTTCTTTGTGCAACTTAGAGAGGGCTATTATCCCTGTTAAAAGACAGTAAACACACCCTTTCAATATGTTTAAACCTTCCTTGCACTTTGAGAAACGTCAGAGAGAAACAATCCGTGAGAGAATAAAGGCTGCTATCGTTCCTTAGCTTTCGCGCACTGAGAGGGAAGCTCACATTCTCAAGCGTTGACATATGCCTGTTTCTCGACGGAAGTCTGGTATCTGTTTCATGGTTTATAAAGTCGACAAGCATTTTGGGATTAGTCGGGAACACTGCGAGCTTGCGACGTTTTCCAGCAACGGATTGTTGACGTTCTTCCAGCAATGGTGGCCGGTGTATCCAGCGCAACAGCCATGAAACAGGAAAGATATACAAATCAAGAATTAACACAGATGTTAACAATCACTCAACTATACTAGGTTTTTTCAAAACGAAGAAAAAGAAAACGCACAGGATAGAAACGACATGTTTTACTCAAGCCGATTAAGTATTCCGTTCGATTCTTGTTCAGCTAAAAAAAGGGAAGATGGATTAATGCACTATAATCTTCTAGGTGGAGCTCGAAGTGCCTGTAGGAATACTATTCTTTTCGTTCATCGGCACGATGTATATGACCCAATAACTATTACAAGGCCGGTGCGAAGTCTTTGCAGGCTAGACTAGACCGAGTCTCATCTTGGTATTGTAAAGGGCGCGCGATGAAAATGGCGAAAGGCGGGAATAAAAGGAAAGTGATCCATCATCAAGATTGATAGGCACGATGCTCTATAGTGCGGGGGCACGGGAGTGTCTTTCATGGTCACGGCCTTGCAAAGACGGAGCGGTTTCGGGTCATTTCTCTTCTTTATATTACTCAAAGCGGTCCGTACTCTCATAATCTAGCGCATAAACAAATAAGCGCTTTCAGTTCCAAGTTACGCCAACTAAATCACGCCTCGTTAGTACTGCATGCACAATCTTCCCCTGTCTACGGACGAGTGAACCAGTGGGGATGAAGGATAGCTACGTCTTTGTCGAATACTGGAAGTTTGCCAAAGTTCGTGCGTTTGCAATACTTTGAAAGAATATTTGCCTTTCCTAAATCCGCAGACGAGACCCACTTAATGTTTTAGCTTTTTGTTTGTATTAAAGAGTCACCTGCAGCTTCATGATTCTACACCATATTGTCACTGAGTGGTAACCACAAGAGTGATGTCATCACTCTGAATGAGTCGGGAAGTACTAGACCTGCCGGTCTCCTGGTAAAACGAGGCCCTGGAACAAATATTCTACGCAATATCTTGGGGAAGCGCCACAATTTGTCAGAAAACAAGGGAGACTCGACCATCTAAGTACCGGCAACATAAGATTGCGTCCGACGAGGCGGCCTTGACGCTCTACGTACCTCTTTAAAAGCCATAAAAAAAAAAAGAAAAACAAGGAGTGATTCTCCTATGCCAGAATCAGGATTCTCATTTAATAAAAACTAACACTCGGAATTATTTTAAGGTGCAGATTTCGTATGACGGGACTACAGAACTTTATTCGATGTGTCCAACTTTGCGTATTCGTGTAAGGATAGAAATATAGTGAGACACATTCCACTTCCACGTGTGTGCGTGCCTGTGTATGCATGGGTGCGTGCGTGCACACACACACACACACACACACACACACACACACACACACACACACACACACACACACACACACACACACACACACACACACACACACACACACACACACACACACACACACACACACACACACACACACACACACACACACACACGCACACGCACACGCACACGCACACGCACACGCACACGCACACGCACACGCACACGCACACGCACACACACACACACACGCACACGCACGCGCACGCACATATTTGGCCAGTGTATTTATTTAAATATGTTTTACCCACCCCATAAAATAATTAAATTAATAGTTCATATGGGCAGAAGACATTGAAAAAAATCACCTGTTTTCCCTGGACTCGCTGACATTGGATTTTTTGGGTTGTGTATTCTAACGATCCTCTCATCTTGCCGATTTTATGTGCTCTGATTGCAAACGTGAATACGAGTGTGTAATTGTGATGGAAAGGAATGCAAACAACGGAGCGCGTGGCATCCTGCGCAATCAGCGCAGCATAGCAACAGCCATCCAATGTGAGCGTGCTTGTCAGACTGTGATGTGCCTCGGCTATCGTTGCTTTGGATTGAAGTTGTCATAGCACCGCCTTCATGTTCTAGGTGGCCGGCGATATCACGTTGCGCGCATTTTCAGAGTGTCAGAACTGACCATTGCTTTATAACCGGACTGAAAATCGCCGCATGAGTCATCGTGAACTTAAAAACTACTGAAGCCGGTAACGTACTTCTGATACCGTGCACGAATTGCATACCTATAGATCCGCAAAGGCTTGAACGGTTTCGTTGCTTAAGGGATTAGAAGTTCTTAATTGTCTAGCATTGGCCACAACCGACGCTAGAACACATACGTGATGCTGTTGTTGCAGCCATAACTAATGCCTTTTATATAGCCGTGGAAAGACTTCAGCGGCACGAGGGTCACTATTTAAAGGGTCAATTCGCCTAGCGTTAGCCAAGGCATATCGAAGTCTGACAGATCCTTCGACACGAGGGCGAACAATAGACTGCACTGACTGCAGCGGAAAATCACGCGCTCCACTGTCCACTGTTCATTTCATCGCGCTGGTGTATGCACGAGTGTGGCGAGTATGATATATAATACATACAAAGGGCTGACCAAGAATTTCGGGATTTACATTTATTGACTGTCACTCAGAAACTAAACTCTTCTCCGCTTTGCGCACCTCGAAACACCTTCGACAAAAATGTGACGAGTTTGACGAAGTGAAAGTTACCTTGCTACAACAGCATTGCATACACGAACTCGAAATAATGCGGCTCCAGTTGATCACTGAAGTGGAAGAGCGAGCTAGTTTTAGAAGGAAACACATGACCAGTCCCCTACTCCTACCTCCCTGCTTTTGCACCTACCTTCCAGGAGGGGACCCTACTCGACCTTTGTGGAGTTCATGTACACCCTAGCTAGATTAGGTTCCAAATCACGTACCCTCAGAGGGAGAGCAACGAGACTTGTACTTTTTTATTTTTATTACGCTAAAGACCAGTATAAACGACAACCACGGTATCCTTTCTCCACTCCAATGTTCAGAGACCTCCTCAATTCTATGCTCAAAAGACGTCGCGCTACCTCTTTTTCCTACAACTGCCGTTCACCCTAGCTGTCAAGGCCAAAACTTACATATTTCTACAAAAATTTTGCTGGCTCCTGGCATAGAATGTGAGCGGTAACCGCAAAGAATGCCAGTTTTTTCTGCACGGACAAGAAAGATCACGCAGACCCTGCTTAAGGCATCTGAGGTCGTACATATTATTGCGCTTCCGTCTATATGCCCATATTTCGTTCGCCCCCCCCCCCCTTGCCCCCCCCCCGACCCCCCCCCCCCCCCCCGTTTTAACCTACCGAAGCACCATTGTGCTTACATTGCCATGTGGATGCATCTTTGCGCATCCTAGTTAAAACATGTTGCATTATTCATGCTGCTTTACCACACAGCGCACATCTGCAACCGTTTTGGTTAAATTTGTTTTTGTAACACTCTCTGCTTTCAGAGGCAACTTGGTCTCGCTCGAAAAGCAGGCCGCTACCTGCGAAGTTATTGAACATTAATTTATTAATAACATGTCTTTTCTATTTTCGCTTCAGGTTTGGAGTCGGCGTTTTTCTATTTAACTAATCGAATTCTTACGGCCTGCATTCCTGGTATGTGGCTAAGTTCTTTAATTTTGTCTGCGTACCTGGGATTCCGATCAATAAATGCCACTTGATAGCAAAAGAGCGATGGAGCTAGTGTATGAAAATAGATCAGAATAATAAGTCGTTTGATGGAGACCAATCAATACGTGGCATCATGCTAGCTACTTACAATCTGCTTTTGGCGTGCGTGTTATAGAAAAAGATGTGGGGTGTTTTCGAGCCGAAATTGTCCTCAGAGATTTGTGTGGCGAGCCGAAAAAAACGAAACGAAGGAGATGGCTAACAGCAGAGGAGAGTCTGGAATTCGTAAGTACCTCTGGAACCGGCCGGAGGATGGTAGTGACGAAGACGCCCGGCTTGATGCGGCACCTGTCGCCCTACATCTATGCAGCTTGTCGCATCGTGTACTGCATTTAGCGTGCCGTTTTGTTCAAATGCTGTTTTTCACGCAGCCACAGGCTATTGTAACGTCTACGCATGCGTATAACTAAATTAAAATGTAGTTGCCGAGCTTAAATTTTCTTTCTTTCGAGCAGAACTCGAATGGTCCCTAAGGTCGTAGGTTGGTTTGTGGGGTTTAACGTCCCAAAGAAACTCAGGCTATGAGAGACGGCGTAGTGGAGGACTCCGGAAATTTTGACCGTCTGGGGCTCTTCAGCATGCACTGACATCGCACAGCACACGGGGCCTTAAGCTATGAGAGACGGCGTAGTGGAGGACTCCGGAAATTTTGACCGTCTGGGGCTCTTCAGCATGCACTGACATCGCACAGCACACGGGGCCTTAAGATCATAAGTTCAAGAAGGAGTGGGATTGCAAATATTGGTGTTGAGAAGTAGGATATAGACATTATGAACATTTCAAGCAGCGTGAAAAGAACAGGCACGAAGAATAAATGCGCAAACGACGTAACTAGAGCTGCTTGTTGCTTTTGTATTCCTTTAATTGCTTTTATCTGCGCTACTTCATATTTCCTGCGTAACTACGGCTAGCGTAGAAAAACTTCGTACCTAGTCTGTAACGGTTCTTAGTATGCAATTCGGCCACAACTATTTTATATAGTGCATCATCAAGAAGCAGTGCCCTTGACTAATGTATATCGTGAACTATATCCTTGATGGCGGCATTTCTTTATCTGTAACCGCTGCTACGAAGAGCGTACAGGTACTTTGTAAGCATCCAAGTGAATATTTCATGCCTTTTGTCCGGTGTTTGCAAACAGTAGCTACCACATGCGCACTGAATTCGTAGTATGTACTCAATATTACGACGACAGGGTGCTACATTCGCCGCCAGTAACAGCCATTGTTATACCCCGGAAGTTTTTACTATTCTTGTTATAAAACCGGAATTACTCCGATTGCCACGCGATCCCTGCTGAAAAAAAAAAAAAAAAAAAAAAGCAGCTTTCATCAAAATTTGTTCACAGTGTTCGTCATTCAAAATCGATGCGTATCAGGGGTGCTCCAAAAGAAATTAACATGGTCTAAAATGAGTTCTGCAGTCTATCATTGCTACATTCCAGACCACGATTCCATGTATTTTGCTTGTCTAGGCAACAAGGTGCTATGACGTATATGCTGAAATCGAGTGAAAAGCGGAGCCATTGAATACAAGGTCAGCGTGGGCCTACAATGGCGTAAACACGCACTTCATGTTTAAATGCGGGCGTCCACCAGCACCTGGAATAGGATAAGAGTCGTATATTTTCTCAGTATCCCTGTTGCTATAGATGCATGTGTCTCGGCCGCCTTTCTTGTCGCGATTAGAGCCGCCTCAGTACAAGTTGGTGCTCTACGCCCCCAGTAGTCGAATGCTTTTCATACTAGATCAGTCGCCCCTGCGTCGGGTGGTTTCTAGCTGACTTGAAATGCACTCGCACAGAGTGCATGTACGGTGACAACACATCAGATACTACATTTAGAGCTTTGTAGACAAAATGGCACAATCGTAGATTCATCTTAATGCAGCCGCTGCCAGCCTAGCGCTGCGGCCAACTAGCCGGACCACTTTTCAGGCAGCCGGATGGCGCCCTCTATAGGCCGTGCAAATTGCGAACTGAGTTTAGCTGAGTTAAGTTGAGTAGCGGGGCACATACAGCTTTTTAGGTACCCAGATTTTTTGCAGAAATTCTGTGTGCCTGGTATGTAATGCCACCAGCGCCGGTCTAACCAAGCTGTGGTGTAAACACTCTCGGCAGATTGCAAATATGCGACACATCCCGGCTTTCTGCTGACTATGAAAGTCTTCCAGGGTGACTACTTCTACGCTGTATTAGGTGATGGGGATGTTCATTTTCATCTGTAGGCGTAATACTCCTTGAAATACAACTACATTATAGCGTGAAATTCTGAGTAGCCTGACGACTCGACAGTAATTGACGCAATGACATAACGCAGACACGCAGCCGTAGGTGCGCGTGGCACCGGGTATATTGTTCGTTTTTTTTTGTGCTTTTTCTCTGTGTCCAGTGAAGTAGTAAACTTCAACAGTTCCTCTCATATGACAAGCATGCTAGGTGTTAAAAGTATGACACGAAGAATAGACGTTGAAGATACAGAAACGACAGTGAAGCAGCCACCTAAAATCGGTATTTTAACGATGCCTGCTACAAGAATAACAACCTGGTCATGAAGTGCAGTTTCCTGGAAGGTTAAGTAATTGCAAAATTAACCATGAACAATGACAAAGCAACATCACCTAAAACAAAAAAGGAAGCTCAGATTTCAGCCATGCTACGAGGAAAATAATAGTAGGATTTCGGAAATTCACTCTAATATAAAAGGACAAAATTAAATTCCGCTTTTAAAGAATGTTATAATTTAAGCTATATATAGTTCGTAGACCTCAGATGAGGTTATTTAAGTTGGTATTTTATACGAGCCTTATTTGGGCTGCGGTAACTTGCTGAAGAGGTGACGGCAAAATGAGCGGTATAGAGGGGTAAACAGCCTTTAGATTCGTTTCTCGCGTTGAATTCCTGCTTTTTCTGTCTCCGTAATGGAATTTCAAAAGTTGTTCCAAAATGCTTTACCGGACTTCAGAATACTACGGCCTCCTTTTTGTGCCATCCGATTGTACGTATCCGGGGAATGCGCCGCCAAAATAAATGCAGACAACTGAGGAAACATACTGCACAATAGTGAGCTTAGTGTCTCAACACATTGCAAAACATTACGTGAACAAAAAAAAAGAGAAACAAAACAAAAGATCAAAGGTTTCATCGGATAACGCTGTTGCGATGGCAACGACGCAGCTGTAGGGTAAAAAAGGTAACAGGAGGGGATACGACCGTAATTTTTCTAGCGGAAACATCGCCGGTCTTAGCGCCGTATAAGAAGCTTGATCTTTTGCAGTACTTGGGTGCCTGAATATGCTGCCTCATGAAGGCATTTTTGTTCCCAAAATGTCGTCAAATTCTTTCTCCATTCTTTTTTTTCTTTTGTTTTCCAGAACAGCAGCTGTATCTTTAGCTGCTGCGAAGACACGCTTCCGGGAAAAAACGCAGCACCAACTTAATTGCGCTAAGTCGAAACCGGGAGCTCTAATTAGGCAAACATTGATAATGTGAGCCAATTAATGGCGTTGTGTAGCTTAGACTTGAAAAGCCTGTTTTTATCTTCGGCTGTCTACGAGGGCAAGTTTTCGTTTAACTTTCACGACAAGGATTAATCATTTTTCTCTTGATGCCGTGCTCTCACCGGCGTGTCTTCGTTCTGGTGCCCTAAAGCTGATTGCAAAATAAGAGCACTGCTTCTTTAAGCATAGGCGCATGAGTTCTCCGAATCACGAGGACAAAAGCGAAATTACCAAGGCAGGGGCTAGACTGCATACGTGACAGAGCGTTCGAAACTGCTGTGCTCCCGGATAGGATCGATATCAAGCTGGCAGCCCCTCAATGAACAGCACGGCCTGCATGAAAACCCACATAAACTGTGTGCTTTTACTCATATCAGAAAACTAATCTTTCCTTTCGTAATCTACTAACTTTTCCGCATTACTCTTGCTTTTAGTGCATATTGCATTTTCAGTTCAGTTCAGTCGTTCAGTCGTGTCCGACTCTTCGTGACCCTATGGACCATGTCACGCCACGCTTTCCGGTCTCTCACTATCTTCCTAGCATCACATAACTTCCTCTGCAGTGCCTCGAGGATGCCATCTAACCATCGCGTTCGTTGCCTACCCCTTCTCCGGCGACCCTCAACCTTTCCCAACATCAAATCTTTCTCCAGTGACTCCTCTCTTCTCATCAGATGACCAAAGTAGCTGAGCTATAACTTTAGAATTTGACCCTCCAATGAGCAGTCAGGGTTTATGGTCGACAATATCGACTGATTTGATCCTCTGGCAGTCCAAGGAACTCTCAAGAGTCTTCGCCAGCACCACAATTCAAACGCGTCAATTCTTCGGCGGTCAGCCTTTTTCACAGTCCAACTCTCGCGTCCATACATCACAACTGGAAAGACCATAGCACTTTACTATTCATCAACCAGCCTGTTTTTATATTGTGCAATACAAATACAAGAAGACGGACACGGCGGAAAAAGAAGGGGGAGGGTGGGGAGGCACACGCGAGGCGCGGCTAGTTAGTGGGACTACTATGCAGGGCACTGCGGAAAGGGGCAGTGCCAGTAGTGGGGGGCCTTTCTTGGCGCTCGCTTTTCTGGCGCCGTTATTCGCTCGGCTGGCTCGATCGTTTCATTTTGATGCATGTATACCATACCACTGCATATATACCATACCATAGATCCCGACCATGAAAAGGAAATAAGAATAAGATTGGGATAGAGCGCATTCGGTAAGCACTCGCAGACTATGACTAGCAGCTTACCGGTATCGCTCAAGAGGAAAGTATACAACAGTTGCATCTTGCCTGTACTTACCTATGGGGCTGGAACGTGGAGGCTAACCAAGAGGGTTCTATTTAAGTTGAGGACAACTCAGAGGGCTATGGAGCAAAAAATGGTAGGGGTAACATTAAGAGATGGGAAGCGTGCAGAGTGGGTCAGAGAAATAACTCAAGTTACTGACATTCTAGTGGACGTTAAGAAGAGAAAATGGGCATGGGCAGGACATGTAGTGCAAAAGAGGATAACCGATGGTCGCTTAGGGCAACAAACTGGATTCCAAGGGAAGGAAAGCGTAGCAGGGGGCGGCAGAAAGTTAGGTGGGCGGATGAGGTTAAGAAGTTCGCAGAAGTTCGCAGAAGTTCAAGTGGATGTAGCTAGCACAGAACGGGGTTAATTGGAGAAATATGGGAGAGGCCTTCGCCCTGCAATGGGTATATTCAGGCTGATGATGATGATGATGATGATTATGATACCATACAACTGGTTTAAATGGGTCTTGGTTGGATTGATGTCTTTTTATATTTATACCCAGAATGCGAGCCATATTTCGACTTGATGCTGCATGAGAAACATTTGAAATTCTAGCGCCCGCCGACGCTATAAAGCGGCGCTGCTGAGATCAGCGTTACCAGCACGTGTTAGAGGAAAATAAAGATGTACAGCGCGTGCTCGGAGCGCAAGCACCGCACGGGCTGTTCAGAATAACAAGCCTGCCATGCTAGTCATCTTGCTGTGGTGCTCCGCTGCGACCCTGCAAATTCGCAACAGTGGTGACCCGGACGTGATGACCAGCGTGGCAGGTTTTTCATTTTGAACAGCCCGTGCCGTGCTTGCACTCCGAGCACGCACAGTACATCTTTATTTTCCTCTCTGTAAAAACTGCAGAAGGTGGGCCTTAATTTGATAACACGATGGTCGGTGGCTAAAACCGAGATCATCTTTCACATCTCACGCCTTAGCTACGAGGACTGTAACTTCGCGGCCTTTTACCAGCTGTGGGACCTTCTGTAATCAATATATATATATATATATATATATATATATATATATATATATATATATATATATATATATATATATATAGAGAGAGAGAGAGAGAGAGAGAGAGAGAGCAGATAAATGAAGGGGCTTCTTTCCATCATATATTTATATACATTTTTTTACAGAAATACTAGTACCCATTATAACAGTTTTCTTTAGGTGCTATTATACAAACCTTTCTATGCAACTTGATCCAGAATAATATGAACGAAAGACACTTCGGACTCAAACTGAACGAATGTACAATCTGTACTATAGCTTAGTGTAACTGAAGATGTTACTTATTAAGGCGGAACCTTTATGTGTCTCACGATAAGAAAGCCCATCACCGGAAGTGCCAGCAGCATGTGTCCTTAGAATGGTTTGCCACATGTTGTGGTCCCAAAAGGTAATGGGACATGTACGATGATATACGTTGTACCTTCAGTCATATATCATCTTAAGCAGTCACACATAGCGCAAAAATCAGTCTTATGGCATTGCAACAAGTCATGTAATCAAGGCTTTTCATGTGATTTAATAGGACATCAGTAAAAAAAACTGAAGGTGAGATATAGTATATGCAGTTTCATGTGCGTTTTATGTAACTTCATAGTAGCCATGAAAGAGAAAAGAACTAGAGTTGAGGGGGAGCTTCAGTTTGCGGGCAAACGAATGTTTCGGCAAGAGGACACTAGAGTCATGTGACGAGTAGTGTCACGTGATTTAGGGTAATAGCTGCGACAAAAACCAATTTTTTCGTATTTCTCCGCCATATTTATTATCAGCTGCGGACCCAAAGTGTAATGAGCGAAGTTTTGGACCGTAATAAAAAAAATCTTATGAATTTTTTTGGCATTACATGTCTAACGTAGTTGTTTCCGCGTTCAAATGAAGCCCATGGCTTCGGATTGCAATGCAACACTTAGCTAGAATTTTGTGATGGTAAAGTTGTACGCTACGCTTGCAGCATTTTTTCTGAAAACTTCCGCTAGGATAGTCATTGTAGAAACGCCTTTCGCGCTCATCGTCAGACTGGGCTATTTCGTCGTCGACTAGACTAGTTTCGTTTTTGGGGTGCTGCGTAGTCACTACTCTAGACAGCTACAAAGAGATTACTTTCCTTATTTTGGTGCGGAAGCTCACTACACCATAATGCGTCAAGGTCGTCGGATATGATAATTTTACCTTAGGTGCGGCGCGCTTCTTCTTCGCCCTTATTACTCGCAGAGCCGGAGGCACTGGCTTGATGATGATGAATACATCAGACAAAATGGTACACACCCACGGCGGGGGATTGGCCAGGGTTCTTTGTAGATTGTAAATATATATGGTCGGGTACTGGAGTATTCAGATAAATATGGCTGTTTAACTAGAATTTGGAACCGGCAACCGAAATTTGGTTTCGGCAACCGGAGAGCACCCTCGCCGCCACTCAGGAAGAGGGGGGGGGGGCTCCTCCTCTTTCTGCATAGCGGCGACGGTGTTCTACGCCGCACGTTGTCTTGACAAACGCTGCCTCCGGTGACCCCCCTCCCCTCCTTTCCTCATGTTCTCTGGTTGCAGCGCGCGCTCCTGACCCCATCGTTCGCCGCTGAGTATACCCCCCCCCCTCTTCCTGCCAGGCTCCGGTTGCCGAAGCGCCGGCTTGAACTGGGGCGCTGAAAGGAGGGCGGAACTGGTTTCGAGGCCGACGACGCCGACGCCGCCACGAAACCCAGGAACGGGCGCCAAAGATCTACGCTCTAGAAGTAATGAAGTCTTACCTAACATAGAAATATTACTGTTGAATGGAATTGCACAGGGCTTTTGGGGCATATTCCTTGACACTTCCCCCGAATGAGATGAGAACTGGAATGGTTAGTGGTATGCCTAATCACGAAAGGGGAGTCGCTAAGTAAATTTTCCAGAGAGATACGAACAGCCGGCAGAAGAGGAAAAAATGATCTATAGATTCAATTTCTTTGCAATACTCACAAAGATTAGTAACGAGTAGCCCCGAGTGACATAAGCACAGATTTAGTTTCGGTAATTTGCAGCGTAAGAGAGTCATAGACACTTCACATTGACTTGAACTAAACATGCGTCCACGCCAAGGCCATCTGAGGTGTTGGTAATCCGGTGCTGAAAGGAGAGGCTCATGACTAAGGTAGTGGAGACGTTGGAAATTTTTAAATCGGTCTAAAGTTAAGTAAACAGTATTAGGAATGCACGGAACAAGAGGTCCACCAAGGGCGGATTTTGCTGAAAAATCTGCCCTTTCATTATATGCAGTACCATAGTGTAGGACTCCGGAAATTTCGACCACCTGGGGTTCTTTAACGTGCACTGGCATCGCACAACACACGGGCACCTCGCTTTTCGCCTCCACCGAAAAGCGGCCGCCGAGGCCGGTATTCGATCCCGTGTTCTGTTCCCAAGAACGCTGGATCAAAGGGAACAGAGCAAGGTGCCCGTGTGCTGTGCGATCTCAGTGCACGTTAAAGAACCCCAGGTGGTCGAAATTTCCGGAGTCCTCCAATACGACGTCTCCATAGCCTGAGTCGCTTTGGGACGTTAAACCCCGCAAAACCAAACCAAACCAAGAAACAAAAATAAATGTTAATAAATAAATAAAAGTATATGGTGAAAGATTCGGAATGCTTGCTTTCCTGCAAAGCCTTGCGCTGAAGTTATAGTATACAGTGTATTTCCCCAACGACGACCTTTTAAGGCTTTTGGTTTTCTCAGCAACTCTCCTATCTCATTACAAACGCGCGCCATGCAGAAAGAAGAGGAAAAATGAAACAGGGTTTATCTTTCCAGAGATGCGCACTCTAATAACGAAGCGCCGTAACCAGAACCAAAGTATACACAAGTGAGCCATATAACGATCCTGGCGATACCTTCAGAAAAATAAAACAAAGAAAGAGTATTTTTCAATGTGCTCATTTCGAGGACGTGGAAGGCGTCTGGATAAACTTCACTGATCAAAATCAGCCCCTGCAGCATCTGTTTGCCTCTCTAGGTTGCTTCCTTCTGCGCGGATTCCATGAAAGAGCCACATGTTCTGTTTGGTAGCCTGCGGTACAAAAACGTACTTGCAGGCAGACGCGTCGACCAAACAATTAAAGACGGACCAGACACAACGTATCTTCCCTGCTCCCTCCCCCCCCCCCCCCTTTTGCCCTTCGGTCAAAATCCTCAGGCTGCCCCATCTGAGCGCTTCAAAGTTTCCTATCAGCCAGTGCAGAGTTGCCTGTTTACCCTTGCTACGTGTGTCTAGTTACACGCAGTGCTCTTGAAGCTAGTGCGTTCTTTCCTCACCACGTTCGCTGTATAAGGTCACCGGTTCCTTGCCAACGCAGTGGACATCCAAGCAGTTCTCATCGAACACTATTTATTTGTACTAGCTGCAAGCTGATCACAAATTTTTTACGGTAGAGGTTTTGTTTTTAAAAGTGACCAACATTTACTTTTTCTGTTAAAGCACCTTTCCATTCGGGTGCGGCTTAATCAATCACTACCATGACGGTTGGCTCCAGGTAGTGTTTTGGTCCACCTTAGCAGCCTGCCAAACTTCACGTTGTAATAGTTGTCCCTGAAACACGCGAGCAGCGCTATATGTAGCAAGGTTTTCTTTTAACGCGAGACCACCTAACTTTTATGAGAAACAAGAAAGTAGCGTAGCTACCGAAGATGTGGTACCTGCGTCTGGTGTTGCACCACGCGCCGGTAAACAGGGGAGTCCGCTAAAGCTCTTCGTTTTTCCATGTGGTGTCCGCAACTGCAGCGGAGGATTAAAGAGAGCTTTTATTTTTTTGTCCGTTTCCTCGCTTCATTTTCAACCCAGTTCACGTCGGCAGCGTTCCTCCAAACCCGAGGCTGAAACACAATTCTGAGCGGCCGCACACCCCCGCGGCTACAATAATGAGCGGACAGTCCCGCGGCGATGTTCTGTCCCTCTGCTTTCCTTCCCTGTCATCCCCCCTCCGTCTTTCAACTACGCACTGTCACATTTTTCATTTCTCTCTCTCTCTCTCTCTTTATCTCCCTCCCTCCTCATACAGTGACGACCTTAAATGCCATTGAAATTTATTTATTTCTGCTGCTGCAATTCCTCAGCGTCGGAGCGCACCTTCCTTTACTCAGCTCATCGGGTTAAACGTTGTTCACTGAGTGGAAGATAGGAGACTACAAATAAGATGCCATGAAGAAAAATATTTACGAATAGGACCTGGATCTGAGGTGCAGCTTTGGATTGATTCTTCAAGCTACACGCTCAAGCATTCCCGAAAATTTTGTCGCCCACAACGAGCTTTTTCATTTATCATATAGGATAAATCCAGAAAACAGATAAAGCTTAAAGCGTTCAATGGTCGCACCTTGTCTTAAATGTTCCACCAGATATCAAGTTTTCTATACTTTCAAAATGTTTTCCAGGTCTGCAATTACCAAAAAAATGGCAGGGATTATCTCTCTTATATCGTATAAAGTGTGAAATTGTGGGGCTTTCATTTTTCCCTTTAATCGTTTCAACTTGGTGTAATACACGATACCTGATTCTTTAACATTTCCACAATACACTTGATAAAGCGTTTATTCATCACTTTTCTTGCGATGATGTCATGCAACCTTATAATCGATTGTAGTTTCAAATTGCCCTGCAGCTTCATATTGTACATCTGACGCCACCTGAGAAGCACAGTGTGAAATGGTGGAAGTTTAACCATTGTCTCAGCAATCACCTCCGGTAGAAGCACAACGTGGTTCTTTATTGTAAAATAGTCAGAAGCGGAAGTGAAAGGATGTTTGCCAGCCCCGGTATCTGCGATCTGAACAACTGAAGCACCTGAACTGCAGCGGCGGAAAGAAACTGATAACGAAGGACAGGGAGAGGAAATCCCTAATGTTAGCTTCGGAAGGAAAGGAGTGGGTACGTTAAAATAAAATAAAGGTATATTAACGCTATAGGTTAGTAAGCAACAGATTTGAGGAATGCCCAAATTGTTTTAGTCCATTTAAGCTCTCGGCACTGCGGGCGGACCTCCTCAACAGGTCGATGCGCCGGCATCAGTCAACTAAAGCCGTTATTTTTTCCTTGCCCCTCCCCTGATATGCTGCACTTGGCGATCAGAGGGCCGGAGGACGCGTTCCGGGAGGCGAAATAGTATAAGAGAAGGAGCGCGCGGGGTTTCTGTGCTGTCGCGCGTTGGAGAACAGCTGCAAAAAGGTTAAAGCTCGCTTGCGCCACATATTGCATAAAACATTTACGGCCGCTTTGGGCTCACTAACCGTTATTGTTCGAGATAGCACATTCGGGGTGAGGTAGATGTACACTGACAGCGAAGGCTCTATTGACGCCCATACGTTGAAAATATGGTGACTCATGGGCACTCCAGCACCCCCTCTAATTGGAGGTGGGGGGGGGGGGGGGATGAGGGGCAACTAACATTTTCTGGATGCACCCTGCTGAAATTTTGAGGCCGTCCTTTCAAGCTGAGCTTTCAGCGCTCGTCAGCCTTTGTAATTCAATTGTGCTCGAACCCTGTCGTTTGAGCGCAACTGGTAAACAAATCTAGCAAAGAAGACGGCACAGCAAGGGAGAAAAACCACCACCTCTTCCAAAGGGACACCCTCAGCTTGCTTATCACAGTATGACCTGTAACTCAATGGCGTATCCTAACAATTCGCAACACCGTGTCGAACAAGTATGGCTCGTAAGAATATTCGTGCTTTATTATATCAACCACACAAACTCAATAATAAAGCATTCCAATAAAATGAATGTGCAACAAATCCGGACACCGACACACATACAGAAGCGACCAATTCGAACACTACACATGCAGGCGGAGACTCACGTGTGAAAGTCCCGAGAAAAATAATGTATCTATACTGGTGCCACCGACTGTAGAGTCCTTGCTGTTGCATCAGCACTTTCCACATAGCTTTATAAGTAGTTTTATAAGCGCCAAGCGCTTTGATAGAAACAAAAAGCGTAGAAGAACGGTGCGACAAAGTTTAGCGCTGTCCGCCCGCAGAACGAGGAAACGAAAAGGACAGTTTTATGTAACTAGGAAGCATCATACCAAATAGTAACGACTGAGATGCAATGTGCATGCAAGATGAAACTTTTCAAACAGCACGTTTTGACGGACACGAGCGAACTTCAGATCATTCCCGATAGCACCAGCGTAGACAGCGCGACTGCAACGGTAAGGAACTGCTTCGTTGCTTCCTCCGCAAGCACCTAATAAGGCCTGCAAAGTCTCACTAAGGCTGATGCAGCATTAAGAAAGGGCGCAACAAGTGTGTCGCAAAATTAAATGAAAATTAAGAATGTTAGTAATATATCTTACCACTTTCACAAAGCAAGGTATCAAAATATTTATTATTCTTGTGATGGTGCTTAGCATTTTAATTTGTGGTTTTATCATTTTTTTATTTGAGTGTTTGGCCCCGCTGTTTATGGCTATGCTGCAGTCGCGCTAAACTGCTTTCGGGCCCACCCTTCGCCATCACTGTACTATTTCCGGATGCGAGCTATCTGGCGAGTTGAAACAGTAGTTGCACAGGCCCACAGTTTGCTCTCGGACGCGCACTAGCCCGGCGGTCACAAGAGCACAGTGACGCTGTCCGGGGTTCAACATCATCATGATCAGCCGGACTATACCCACTACATGGCGAAAACGTCTCCCATATTTCTCCAATTAACCCGGTCCAATTAACGGCTGGTTGCATCCACATGAGTCCTGCGAACTTCTTAACCTCATCCGCGCACCTAGCATTCTGACACCCACTTTCCTTTCCGTGGAATCCAATTCCTTACCGTAAGCGACCATCGGTTATCCACTCTTCACAATACATGCCTTACCCATGCCCATTTCTTCTTGATTTCCACTAAAATGTCATTAACTCGAGTTATTTCTCTGACCCAGTTTGCGCGCTTCCTATCTCTTAACGTAATATCTACCATGTTTCGCTCCATAGTCATCAACTTAAGTTGGACCCTTTTAGTTAGCGTCCACGTTTCAGCCCCATAGGTGAGTACAGGCAAGATGCAACTGTTGTATACATTCCTCTTGAGCGATACCGGTAAGCTGCTAGTCGTAATCTGCGAATACGCGCCAAATGCGCTCCATCTCAGTCTTGTTCTCCTGTGTATTTCCCGTTCATGGTCTGGGTCTGCGGTTACTACCTGCCCTAAGTAGACATATTTTCCTACCGCTTCCAGTGCTTCGCTGCTTATTGCGAACTGTTGTTCCTTCCCGACGCTGTTGAACATTATCTTAGTCTTCTGCATATTGATTTTCAAGCCTACCCTTCTGCTATTCCTGTCCAGATCATCAAGCATTCATTGCAGTTCATCCCCTGAGTTATTTAGTTACTGTCCGGGGTTATACCTTTTTTTTCTGTATAGCGTATGCTTTCCCCATAACAAAGAAAACATCCAGACAGTGTTGTTCGCATATTATGCTTCTCGGATAGTGTTCCAAGCCGGACGAGATGGCCAACTATTGAACAAGCGTCTTAAAACAGGACTTGTGGACATCAAACAGCTTATGCAATTGGAGAATAAACATAAGCCTAATATTTGTTATGCTATAGAAGAATTTGCAAGGCAACTAGTAAGGACTATAAGCCTATAACTAACAGGAGATATTGGCAGTGTCTCACATTTCAGGAATGGTAAAAGAAATGACTTTTCCCCAGCCCTGGGATTTTTTCCTGATACCCAGCCAAGTTTAGTCACAAAATTCAAGAGCGGTTCTCCAGCAGGTTCAGACATATAAGCTAGCATTCAGTAATATGTCTCGTCAGTGCCGTGTGCAGTTTGTGTACCGTTAGTTAGAGGTCTATGAAATTCTATAACTATAATCAAACTATCGCAGAATTTGTAAGCGCAGTCATTTGTTGGAAGTCTCTTTGAAGTGCTATTTTTGCACTTCAGAAAAGAGTCGGCGCGGTACAAGGTGCTGAAATAACCAATACAAAATGCTTTTCTAGTACCTAGACCTGTTCGCGAACACTTGGTTGTGTATCAGGGGCTGTCAGAAAGGGAACTGAAAAAATGGAGTAGTTGCCGTGAGGTTTATGAACTTGCTTCTCCATTCTTTAAGTGATCCAATTGTTTATGGAACTAATTTAACTTAACCTTGCCAGGAAGCTTTCTCAGCATTACGACGGCTATTTTGAGCTTTACCACACGCCCTTCTAATGCTGATCAGGTTTTCCAGCGTTACCTATCGACTAAACATTCCCTGAGCTTTGTTTTGCCTCCTTTTTTCTTCTCTGCATTCCCATGCATTTCATACCTTGCGGTAATTTCGTACCACGTCTCTGAGAAAGCTTTGAGAAAGAAGATAGATGAAGGGGCGAACGCTGGAGAAGAGGATAGGAAAATACTGCCAATTTCTCCCCGGTTGGGGTCGCTTGGAGGGGTCGTATACGGGAAGAAGACAAAGGGGTATGTTGCCTTCTATCTATAAAACATTGCTTCACTGTAATGAACATCATATTGAAGGTAAAATAGAGAATGGTGTTGTGGAAGATGAAAAGTGGCCAGCGAAGTATCTGTTCGCGCCGCCAAGGGTTTGAAACCCGCTCGCACCCATGAAATACTTCTTTTTTTACGTGGATTTTTTGTTGCATTCATTAAATGGCTATCAAAATAGCGTGAGGTCACTACCTGAAAAGCTAGTCCAGATTTAAAGCGAAGATGGTCGCAGACGTCGGGTTTCCGGTCCAATGACCATATTGAGTGATAACAAAATGCTACTGCTTTTTTATATGCTGCCGTTATTTTAGCTCTCTTTTATGGGAAGACGCTTTTTGTCCAGAGTTATATGCGTCGCTTCCATCAGTGGCGACGAACACAAGGATAAAAGTGGAATAGCATCTAAGTTCAATTGGCAAGTTATCTCAACCATGGAGAGTGCTATGTACGATCTGGAATACTATCTCTATAGGGGCTGAGGCAAATTTTCGGTTAAGTATGTAATATCATGATCACCACGCACACACTTCAAGACTGGCTGGTTTTAGTTCCTGTGCGGGGCCTAATGAAAACAATTCATTTTGTATTCAATGCGGCCATGCTTTCGGGTTAAAGCAGGTGAGTCGAAATCTAATGGCGTGAGAACGACGTTTCGGAAAACGACTTTGCCATGATATGCAGATATTTAAAACGCACGTAGAGCAAATTTCTGTCACAGCCTTATAACCTCTAGCGTAGATTTATAAATGGTGCTTAGTCAGCAGAGTAACGTATTAGAACGCAGTACACAAGCAATGGTTTTCCACGTAACGTTCTAGTTGCGGCCGTAAAGCACATTATTCGTACTGGTGGCATTGCTTTAGTCAATATTACGGGAATCAGCTTTAACATGCACTTTTTTTTTCTAGAGCCTACTGAGCGACTGCAGCGAACTTCCTCATGCAGTACTTTGTATGCCTATTATAAAAGGGACAACACCGTTGATGGTGAAACTACAGCTTAATGAAAAACACACACCCACACACAAGGAAGAGATCAGGACACGGGGCCTTCGTGTCCAGTTTTCTTCCTTGTATGTATGTTTTTCCGTTAGCCTGTAGTTTGACCTCTGACGTTAAAAAACGAGCTCAGATCCAGATCGTCGAAGAGCGCTGAGGATCCTATGTCGGAGAAAAGCTGGCGTCGGCGTCATTGGCAGTGAAGGACAAATTCCCGCTTAGTCGACGGGGTCATGTCGTCACAGCCACATTATCTCTCGTGACAATTTCATGCGCACTGCAATGTTCATTTTAAAGATGACGTCACGCGCGAATGAAAGTGGTAGAAAGTTAACGTGTGATGCGAATTAAAAGTCGCCGCATTTCTTAAATGAGATAACTTTGTGAAGCAACCCATTTCGCCTGAAGAAAAATTTCCAGAACAAAATTTTTAAACCGGGAATCGAAGGTGGTTTAAATTTCTAGGCCCTCCACTATGGCGTCTCTTATAGCCTGAGTCGCTTTGGGAGCTTGATTCCCGCAAACTCAAAAAAAAAAAAAGAATTTTAGCTGCATATCTGTGCCTCTCTGATCCGCAAATTTGTGCACTGCGTTACCCCCGATAGCCAGCCGAAAGAAAAAGGGCGTATGTTCAGAGAATAAAATAATTTGGAAGCATATATATATTTGGTTTGCATGTTATGCCTCTATTAATTCCGGCGCCACATTTGTCAAAATTTTCAATAATCTAGCTTCCCGGTTACTATTGCAGCAAGTTGTTTTATCATCGCTCGTTTCTAAATCTCATTCAGCTTTAATGATAGCGGGAAAATGGCAAATTTTTAAAAAGCCGCTGTAACGTTACGCTAGACCTCATTGAATGTGGTACTTGTTCCCATAGAGTAAACGCCATTATTCGTCTTTAATTACAAACTCAGTTTGCTACACTCTAAATCTCATTCCACATAGGTTCCAGTTATAAGTGGAACTTTTAAAGAAGTTCCGCCTAATAAGTGAAACTTTTTTAAAAGTTCCACTTATAAGCGGAACATATGTAGAACCAGATGTATAAAGATGTGGATCTCAATTAGTAATGGGAACGAAGCATAAACTTCGATCCTTTATTTTATCTCTTTTTGCATCAGGTAGCATATAAAATTGATAAGCAAAGCAGAGACAGTAAGTGAAGAATGCTTTTCTCTGTTTCACATCCAAAGTCACCAGAGAGAGGCTTGATTAAGAAGCTCTTGTGCGTCAAACGAAATTTTAATATTCTCCGAAAATTGCGCAGTGCTAGTTCCAGAAGCTTCGTTTATGAAGCCATGGAGATGCGCTGTGTCTCGGCTTCCTTTACCGACGGGCTAACTGCTAGGTCGGCTCCCTCGTTCCTTATTTTGTGGGCTTCTGAAAAGAAATGTTGCCCTTAACTCCGCCATGACTATACCCGGGCAAAATATTGCGCTGCGAAGGATTTTTAGCTGCTCAGGGAACGCGCGTGACCAAAAAACGAACAATATGCAGATATCGAAGCCAATTTTCTGGCTTCGGGGCAGTCGTCTCAACGCCGTTCGTCGTTTGAAGTCTCTCGCTAGAGCTTCCCAACATTATTGCCAGTTTCCATTCTTCCCATCTAAGGATAAGCAGGCTGTCGCTAGGTGACAGGCCCATGTTCACAGCGCTCTTGTCAATCCTTGACAGCTGAAATTGCGCGCTAGGGACGTAAAATGAGTTAACGCCTCCTGAATTGATGTCAATATGCTCTTTGTCGGCCCCATAAGGCTTTACAAATACTGCGGCTGCGCCGTCTTCTACTATATCGTGATATTAAATCCCGTTTTCTTTTCTTAATGCACTTAATTTCGTATAGGGAATAGGCACAGCTGTAGCGAGGCTCTATCCTTAAGTCTGCTTATGCGTAAGTAGCCCCCCCCCCCCCCCCCCCCAAAAAAAAAAAAAAAAAAAACACGCAACGAGCAATAAATGCTAATTAGAGAGCATGCCGTTTTGTTCGCATCCTTTTCTAGATGAAGTGGCAACACACTATTTCGTTCTCACTCTCCGTGTTTTACAGCCGCGCTTCACAGTGCACCGTTCATGATCTTGTCAGCGCCTGTGCAAATATCGCGGTATCTAATTGCTACGTGTTTTCACAAAATTTCAGTATAGAAGCGAGTAGTCATTATAGCCTGTTACAAGTTTTTTTACACGTGCTCCATAAACAGCCAATGTCCTTTTAATGAGTATGAAGGGCGTTGTAAGAGTGTGTGAATCAGAAGAAAACGTAGTATAATATTTCTATTTACTGCGAAAGCAATACTGCTCTAGGTTTCGAGCCTTCGGCTTAGCGCGGCGGTAGCCACGTACGTCTTACCCACGTGATGTTCTGATGTCACATCCCACGTAACACTAAGGTGAGAGCTTGGCTACCAACTCAAGCGGTCGGCGTAGCGTGGCGGTAGCCACTCCTTACCCACGTAACGCTGTGACGTCACATCCCATGCGACACAAAAGAGAGATATGGGCTCCCAACTCAAACGGTCAGCGTGGCGCGGTCGGAGCCGCGGCTCAGTTGGCAGGAGCTGCCAACCTGGGTCTCTCGTTTCACATGGGACGGTTATGTCAGAATCAGCCTGCCAGGATCCTGGCATTCACGTTACTCCTATAGGCCACTAAGGCACGTTCATACGGCTTGGTTAAAGCGGGGCTTGATATGTAGGCTGAGGAAGAAGAAAAAGAGATGAAGAAGAACGCTCGGTCACTGCCTTGCTAAATATTTAAACATCACTTGTTCTAAAATTGTAGTGTCAATCTCCCGTGAGTGTTACCACTTTTCATTTTATATTTCACTTATTTCCCGTTTTGTTTCCTTTGCTCTACCCCTCAAATTTTTTTTTATGCAAGTATATTAAAAAAAAAAATTTTGCTATCCAATTCTTGGCCGATCCCCCTCTGTGGTTATGTGCCATAAGTTATTTTGACAACAACAACAACAACAACAACAACAACAACAACAACCCGCAGCTAATGCTCTCGCTCAGTATTTGGTTCAGCAGCGTTGAACTCTTGTAATTGTTTAAATTATAAGGACGTCAGTAGTAATCTATTAGCGTAATATTTTATTGCTAAAAGGTTACATAAATTAAAAACAACCACGTGCCGACAGTATAATTTGAACTCATGACCTTCAGTGTCTCCTATGCTGTTCTACCAATTTACCAATGACGGAGCTTATACTCTGTCTAATACATATGGCGGTATTTATGTTGCATGTTATCCACGTAGTATAACCCAAACTTAACAGTGTCCACTATGGCCACCCTCATTCATAATGGCGGGCGTAGAACTTCCTGAGTTAAAACCTACATGTAGAGTCCTTAGAGAGCAAATCCGTGAGAACCCGCTTACGTTAACTATGACATAAAAAAAAAAGAGCCGAAGCCCCCTCTTACACTACTTTGCAGACAGTGCAAACAACTGATGGGCTCTTTTTGACATATCACGGCCGGTCATACTCTATTCATGGCGTGAACACACAAACAAAAAAATGCGACAACCATCCAACACAAATAAAGCATAGGCGATTGTGTTTGTTTATTTTTCTCGATTTGCGTTTGCAGCAGGAAAATAAGTCTGTTTTATAGCGGAGTGATAACTGAAGAAAAAGAATCCCATGCCTCAGAGGTCTTTGGATCCAGGACCTCTTACATAAAAATAAGAGGATTCTGTTCGGCTTTTCTTGGTATCGATGATTTTTTTTTTTTGTTCGTATGTCTATGGGGGGGGGGGGGGGGGGGGGGGGGGGGGTCATTACAAACTTCACCAAAATTTGCGTTGTCTGCTCTACAGACTTCTAATAATGTTTTTTAGCACTCGGCATAACTGTTGAAGTTGGGTGGGAGAGTTCAGTAAACTTGTTGCGGCCAGATTTACCAAGACAAGTTTAGAACTCTCTTATATCCTTTTCTTTAGGGAAAAGCCCTGGATACGCGGTGACGCTGCACTGACAACCTTGCACTACTATGTTTTCTCCTGTCTAGACTACAGCATGCGACCAACCACTTACTCTCATTCCAAGCGTGTGTGCGGCAACCGCGTTAGGCCGTGGTTCCTTCTCAACCCTGTGAGGCTGTTTGCTTGCGACAAGGGCAAGGCAAGCTGCTTGATACAACAACGCCAACGAGCCTGGTTACGAAAAGACGCTGTTCACAAAACAGCAAGGGACATGTTCTTTCCTAAGAGCCGGCTGTTGCCGGTGAGGAAAAGGGCGGGGAGAGGGGGGGGGGGGGGGGGGGGGGGGGGAATGGGAGCATTTGGAAACTAGGTTACCGTAGCACGAAGAGCGTGGAGAGTGCCTTCTCGCCTTAGCTGCCGCGTGCAGCGTGGTGCGCCTTCAAACGAAATTAGAACCCTGCTCACCCTCCGTGCTTGTTCGAAACGTACGTCAAAGTGACGCAGTGAAGTGGAAAATATTTTCCGGAGACTAAACATGCCTGTAACGGGGCCATGTTCGTAAAACGTAGCCCAACTTCGCTGCAAGTCTGAGCAGTCTTGGCAACTATGTTGCGCTCTAAATTTCAGGGATCTTTAGCATAGCCCAAAATACGGTTCCGTATTAACTCTTTGTTTTTAATGAAACAGCGCACCTCAGATCCTTTAGACCGTATGCACTGCGTTTACATCCTGTTTTTATTCGTGTTTTAAGTTCTGTTTGTCGAGAACTATTGGTTAAAGTTAACTGTTCGCATTTTCAGCGCCTTGAAAGTGAGTGTTGACGTTGCCTGTGGCATCTGTGTAAGAAACTTTTTGGGTGAGACTTGTCGGTTGGTTAATGTAGTATATGATGTTATATTACGCCCGGTATGGACATTTGTCAAATGCGATTAGTTCTTTCCCGTTACGTCACCTGGTAAACACCCTAAGTAAAGCTACTTGAAAAACCAAAGTAGTCCTGCTTTTACCTTCGATTCGGCTCCGTCAATCTGCTGAACACTACAACCATATAGGCACCTTTACAGTGATGTATTTAACTTTGAGAACGGCTGGCGAAGACAGAGTTATATAGTTAACGATGCGGAAATATTGTGCAGTACTTCAATGCGTCACGATGGTATGTAGCTCAAGGGATCATTCTATGGCAGCTATTGACAACATAACTAAAATCAATTAACCATGTTCGAAGTGTGATGACGTTAAACAAATCTTTATTTACGTTTGTTTTACGCTTGGGGTGAAGAAACTGCAAGGCCTACCATCGTAAGTAATACTGCAATTAACCTTACTCCCACAAATTGATTCTGAGGTCATCCCTTGTGCCATAGCAGAACTTACTCTTACTTACTTACTTACTATGTTACGTGATATGACTGTGACGTGATGTGATGTGACTGTACGGTCTTCACCCATCCCTCCCTCACCCACAACTTTTATACCCACCTACCCCTCTCCCCCAGTGCAAGGTAGCAAACCAGTTCCTTTACCGGTTAACCTCCCTGCCTTTCCTCCTCATCTTCCTCCTCCTCCTACTCTTCGCATATACAGGATGGAGAATACCTCAGTAACCTACGATTCGCCGGTGACATTGATCCGTTAGTAACCCAGGGGACGAATCGTAAAGAATGGTTCATGACCTCGACAGACAAAGCAAAATGGCAGGCCTAAAGATTCACATGCACAAGAAAAAAGTGATGTCCAGAAGCTCCAGAAATCAATTACAGTTTGCAATAGGTAGCGAGACGCCTAAAGTAGTAATGGTATACACCCACTCAGGACAAACAGTGGTCGCTAGTCCGGACCACGAAAGGGATATATAACTAGAGCAACCAGAATAGGACGCAGCGCTGAGTCAGATTCTAAATAACAGCATACCGGAGTTCCTCAGAAGGAAAGTATATAATTGATGTATCTTACCGAACTTACGTAATGTGCACAGGCATTGAGTATGACAAATTGTGTACAGCATAAACTTAGGACAACGCGTACAGCTATGTAATGGAAAATGGCGGGTGGAACATTAGAAGGCAGCACGCAGAGTGGGCAATGGAACAAAGGTCAGTTGATGACAAGTCGAATCAAGAAGAAATGGGCACGGACACGTAATGCAAAAGCAAGAAAACCGACGGTCCGTAAAGGGTAACAGGCTGGTTTAAGGAACTACAAGCGTAGCATGCGGGTGCAGAAAGTTAAGCTAGTTCATAAATTGCGAAGACGAAGTTTGCAGGGGTCGAGTGAATGCACATTGCGCATGACCTTGTTAATTAATGGTATATGGGATAGGCATTTGATTTGCAGTAGTAAGACTAATAATTAACAAGCCAGATTTTCCCACGTAAGCTGAGCCAAGAATTCAAAAATGAAAGGCGCTTCAGTGGAGAACTAAACCCGATGCACGACATTGACACTATGAAGAGTAGCATATAGTGTGTTTTGTATTTCCCCTTCCTTAAATGAGCGATCATGTCTCATTACTCAGGCTGAAGCACCCTTCAATGACGAAGAATCTGCCATCAGTCTCACAATTAAGTGTTTCCCGCTTGACTCGTTTTTGGTTCCGCCTCCTTTTTGCTTTTTCAAAAACATTTTCTTTCTCTCTTTCTCGAGCGCCCTAACCACTGCACCACCACGGCGGGGCATCTTCGCAATATGTTTGTGATGCTAGTTAATTAAATATGTGGACATCGCCTTTCATATAGACTGCCTTCATCTTCAGTCGTCACCTTCAAGTTTCATTTCATTCCCTTTTTTTTTTCATTTCATTTTATTGTTCTAAAGGTCCAAATTGAAGTTATATATAATGAGAGGGCGGCGGCATAATCAAAATATTGTCAAAACGTTGCATAGTGTGATAAAAACTTCACAATAAAAGCAAAATAACGGCAAACGCTGTGTGAAAAACTATAAAAACAATAGTATACATGTAGGCCGATGGCAACAAAAGCACATGTCAGAAAAGAAAATCAAAAAAAGTATCCAGCAGAAATACTTGAACCGCAGCTCTCATTTTTGTTTGTAATCTCAACTAAACACTCACCAGCGCTACCAAAGTCTCCAAATTATGTGTGGTTCGTGATGCAAACAATTTCTTTATAAAGGTTGCTCTATACACTAATTCCCAGATGAAGGAATGAAAACTGTAATAAGTTTCTACATGCAAAACAGGTTTCATTTTTTGATCATTGTCGCGGCGAGGCAAATATATGAGTGGCCGGTTTTTTCTCGACACTGCAATTTGAAGGGTTATTAGTAAAGCTTGTGGAAAAGAATTAGACGATAAATTTTTCGCTAGTTTCTAAAACCTTGAGATCTAATTTGCGCTTAATTGAAGAAATGCTATAATACGGGGAATAGTTGTGGACAGTAAAAAGCGCAATCTATATATTTGTGTGTGTGTGTGGGGGGGGGGGGGGGATATTCTAGTTGGATATTGGATATGAATGACGAGGGTTCCAGAAAATCGAGGCATAATCGAGTTCCGGGCGTATGATGGTCTTATAAACAAGGATTTTAGTATCTTTGTTAGTATGCCGTAATGACCGTCGCATGAAACCCGGGTTTTTTTTAAATGTTTATTCATATGTTCGGTAAATGTTCGCTAATAACTTCAACGCATGCCAGCTTCATCCTTTTATCCACTCTCCCTTTTTCTTTCGCCGGATCTTGTATCCACCAGTGGGGAGGTTTAATGCAGGGGGCGAATTCCGGTACCTGGTTTTCACTTGCTAACTGAAGTTCCCCGCCCTTCCCTTCAATTCGCCCCATTTAATGCCTTATGCAGACGCCTGTCACAAGGTATTACACAATATTAGGGGCAAAATGCATAACAAAGAAAGATAAGATATGTATACGAAGGATATATAAAGAAAGAAAAGAAAGAAAGAAAGAAAGAAAGAAAGAAAGAAAGAAAGAAAGAAAGAAAGAAAGAAAGAAAGAAAGAAAGAAAGAAAGAAAGAAAGAAAGAAAGAAAGAAAGAAAGAAAGAAAGAAAGAAAGAAAGAAAGAAAGAAAGAAAGAAAGAAAGAAAGAAAGAAAGAAATTTATTCGAAACAACTTATAGAAAAAGGCTTTTCATTGTGCAAGGACCAGCGTAATTCGTAAACAAAAAAAAAAACGTAGATATATCTATGTGACAGCAGCAAGACCTTGAAGGAAGTCGTTCTAGTCTCCGGCAATTCGGGAGAAGATTGACGACGGCAAAGTGGTCGCGCGGGTGCGTGGTCATGACTTTGCTGGCTGCCGCTGCATAGGGCGATGCATGGCGGCGATGCGCGAATTAGTGTTTCTGCCGAGCTCAGAGGGCTGAAGTTTTGAAACCAACATAAACTTAGACATATAGCGACAGTGTACAAGGGCAACTCCTCGAGTGTTTTTAAAGCACGTACCTGATCTGCACGCAGAAAATGCGAGCCCGTTTTTTTTTCTCTTTACTTATCTGAGAGCGAGCTTTTCCTATATCACTGCTCGCTATTAGCTCTTAATATCGTAAAGTATATCAGCCCTGTAACATATTGCTACGTGGTGACAAGCAAAGAGGGCAGCACAACATGGCGATGGGGTGAAGGATGATTTAATGGCTGGCCTAGCGCGAGGGCTCCTCTCGCGCCACTGCCGATCTTTTTCGTAACACTTCCCGGGGCCACCAAGCGATCGTCCCGATCGGTTCGTTTGAAGTTGATGGTCCTCGTCCATCCGTCCGTCCGTCCGTCCGTCCGTCCATCCATCAATCCATCCTTCCGTCCGTCCGTCCGTCCGTCCGTCCGTCCGTCCATCATCCATCCGTCTATCCATTCGTTTATCCGCCTATCCGTCTATCTGTCTATCCATCCTTCCATCCGCCTATTCGTCTATCTGTCTATCCATCCTTCCGTCCGCCTATTCGTCTATCCGTCTATCCATCCGTTCATCCGTCCAGTCGTCCGTCCGTGTTACCACTCCTCCTGCTTCCGCCCCTCCTCGTTTCCATTTACAACTTGCTGCGACGGTGGCGCCTAAGCATCGTCACCATCGTCGTCCTGATTACATGTCATCATCATCATCATCTGCCTGATTATACCCACTGCAGGGTATAATCTTGGGTATAATATACCCAAGACAAAGGCCTGTGAACGTTCCTCCACCTGACCTTGTCTTTTGGCAGCTGCGCTCACTTTAAGCCCGCATTCCTGCGAATCTTGTCCGCCCACCTAACTCTCTAGCGCGCCCTGCCGCGTTTTGCCCCTTGGAATAGAGACTGTTGCCCTTGAAAACAACCGTATACTCCCTGCGCAGTACTTGCTATGGCAATGCCAATTTCTTTTTCTTTTTTTTTCTGATTCGGATTAAAATAATAGTAACCAGCGTTTCTTCCCTGACCCACTCTGTTCTTTTCCTTTATCTGACCTTGCACCCACCATTTTCCTTTCCGTAGCTCGCTTCATTGCGGTCAGTTTTAAGTTTGACCTTTTTTGTTAGCTTCCCAACCATAAATCAGACGCCGTTCGCGTACGCATACAAATCGCCACAGAATGAATAAAAACCTTCTTTGCATGCAAATTGCTGGAGGCAGTTCATCACTCCACCCTGCCATACGTGGGTGCTGCAGACAAAGGAAGCGATGCGCCAAAGC
Organism: Amblyomma maculatum; assembly: GCF_055883805.1. NCBI lineage: Eukaryota > Metazoa > Arthropoda > Arachnida > Ixodida > Ixodidae > Amblyomma > Amblyomma maculatum. The sequence continues at coordinate 80,814,229 of NC_139349.1, forward strand.
GTCGCCAAGAGCGAGAATGCTGATCGCGAACCCTGGAAAATCTTCGGAAAGTCAGGTACCAGCTAAGAAAGTGATATACTGTACCCTATCCTGTATCTAGTTCACGCTCCACATGTGGAGAAAACATCTCCTAGTCGCCTCTTTACTATGCAACAACGCTGAAAAAACGCCCGCAGTATGTCGACCGAGCTGCGTAAGTAAGCCTATATCACCTGTTTACAAAGGAACCGCAGTTGGTGTTCCGCTTGAAAGCAACAGCGAGGAGGCAGCGGTTTTCTTTGCGATGCTACACACATCCTCTTGGAATAAAAAAAAACTTCACCAACCTGAAAATGAAAGAAGAAAGGCGACATGGAGAAGAAATGTTGGTGAATATAAAGAGCATGTTATGACGCTCTGGCAGTGGTGCAGAAAACATGGATCGATTCTAAAGTTCACGAGGAAAGTGAGTCGGTAGCACTTAGTGACCTTTCCCACCACTTCCTTATGTTGTTTTGTACTGCGTTTATGTTTGTCAAAATAATTCTGACAAAGCGAAAGAAGAGGCTTCCGCACTAACCTCTGCTGAGGAGAACTTAACGTAGCCATCATTCGCGGAAAAGTGTTTTATGTCATGGAATGGACTACATATTTGTTTGCTTATTTGGTTTGACTTCCTTTGTTTTGTATATTTCCTCCTTTTGCGTATTCGTGCAATGCATGTACATTATAGTTTTGCCTGAGTTGAATGGAGTCCCTGGCGAAAAGTCCGTACGAGTAACAATAACCTCATACAGATTCCTCATACTGAACTCATACTAAACTCATACAGATCTCATACCGTCTCATATATTTCTCATACATTGAATGAGATTTGTATGAGTTTATGAGAAATCTGTATGAGGTTATTGTGACTCATAGGGTTTTTTCACTAGGGGCAGCTCTAGGTGTGATCGTATACCTCAATGAAAAACATACTTGTCAATCAACTTACTGTGAGCTTACGGGTATAGCCGTTCTGCGAGCAAAGCACACAGTAGCACGAACGCTTTCTATTCTTTTTTTTCCTACCAGTCCGGAAAGTATCGGGGCGGGCAGGCTGGCCAACGCATACGGCTGGCGGTGTGGTTTCAAACGAGTGAAAGCTTGTACCTGCCCTCGGCAAAGCACAGCTCGAGCAGTACGCACGGCTTACCTTCTTTTCTTAGCAGTGAGGTATGGGCTGCGATAGCCTGAGCGGCAGCGAAGAAGAGCGAAGGGGCGGGCGGAAGGGGGGAGGGGGAAGGACTTCACTCCTTTTATACGCGTGACTGGGCTCAGTCGGCCCCTTTTGTGCCTTACGTTCATCCCCTTAGTGAATCATGTATAACTTCACACCTTAAATCCAAACTTCAACGTTAACGCGCCCTTTAAAGATGCTTTAGTTATTTCTTTTCTGCCACAACAAAACTGTATGTGCGAGGGTGTAGATGTGTGCACATAACTCATGCGCCGGTACTAAATATATTTGCTGCCCAATACGGTCACTTTTCATGCGCTTTTTCATTGCAATCAGAAAAGCAAACGCATAATCCCTACAGCACGTTGCGAAGAAGCAGAATCCAGATTTCAAGTCCATGCGCCGCTCCGCATATCAGCCATCCCACCAAACCCACGGAAGAAAAACAACGAAAGAAAAAAAACATTGCGAACGCACAAAATCGGGGATCACTCTACATTGTAGCGCATCGCGCTTTTGACTGCGCAGCGCGCCTCTCTCTCGAGGAAAAAAAAAAATACTCGAAATACGTGCATGTGACGAAAAGGCGGCCATGTGTCACGTGATTGCGCATCCAGGATCTGCAAAAATATTCTCCCACGTCGTACAGGCATTTCAGATGCACTTTGACACTCGCTCCTCGGAGAATTACAGCCGGACTGCGTTTAAACTGACTAGGTATTAATTGAATCTCTTAACGGCTACATGACAGCTAACCGCAGCAAGGGCTGCGTTATTGACTACGGCTGCTACAAGCTCCAGGTTGATACCTCTAGACGGGATGTTCTTTTACTGGCTCGTGTCGCGATCCGCTTCCGCATAGGCGGTTCGTAGAGCGTTATCGAACATTTTCTAAAGTTGTGCATTTCGCCGTTCGAGCATAAAGTAGAGTCAACAGCAGCGATGGCTGAGGACCGAGCATGCTAACGTTAACAAAGCATGAATCAACACATGTGCTGAATATGTCCCGGACACATCAAGTAGCGCAGGCAATGCTTACTGTGCCGTGCTTATGCCCACAGCTTAAAAGCTCGCAGTTACTAGCATCAAATTTCCATTACTGGTGGAAACTAGTCACACCGAGAAAGCACGTATTTCATAGCAGAGTGGCCGGGTATAGGACTGTTATCGAGGCGATGTTGGAAACTTTTATGAGCAACAGTCGGCGGAGGAGGTGAGCAACAATTAGATTCTCTCCTTTTAAAACAGTTACTTTTAAAACGTGCAGCTCTGACATCCTAGGATGACATCAAATCACTGTGGCCCTCGTGCCACGCTTCACATTACGGCTTACGTGCAAAACTCGAACAAGACCGCTTTCGACGGGGAGCGCATATAGCTCATGCAGATT
>NC_139349.1:80821816-80911816 GCF_055883805.1 Amblyomma maculatum
TGAGGAAGGCCGGTCTGGACGAGTCTTCAGCTGGAGTGAAGATTGCTGGGAAACGTATCAACAACCTTAGATATGCGGATGATACCACTTTAACGGCAGAAAGTGAAGTGAAACTCAAGAGACTTCTGATCGCGTACAAGAAAAAAGTGAGAAGTTAATTGGGCATAAACTGAACATTAAAAAGACAAAGATCATGGCGTCTTGCGCTATCAAGTCCTGGAGCATCAAGGGACAAGAAGTGGAAGCTGTGACAGATTTTTTCTTCTTGGGCTCCAAGAATACTCCGGAAGGAGACTGCAGCCTTGAAATTAGGAGACGCCTGCTTCTGGCAAAGAGAGCCATGGCTAGCCTTGACCGCCTAGTAAAGAGCAGAGACATTAGACTGCCAACCATGATCCGTATAACTCGTGCTATGGTCTTTCCAGTTGTGATGTATGAATGCGAGAGTCGGACTGTGAAGAAGGCTGACTGCAGAAGAATTGACGCGTTTGAATTGTGGTGCTGGCGGAGACCCTTGAGAGTTCCTTGGACTGCCAGAAGATCAAATCAGTCGATATTGTCGACTATGAACCATGACTGCTCATTGGAGGGTCAAATTCTAAACTTAAAGCTCAGCTACTTTGGTCATCTGATGAGAAGAGAGGAGTCGCTGGAGAAAGGTTCGATGTTGGGAAAAGTTGAGGGTCACCAGAGAAGGGGTAGGCAGCGAACGCTATGGTTAGATGGCATCCTCGAGGCGCTGCAGATGAAGTTATGTGATGTTAGGAAGATAGTGAGAGATCGGAAGGCGTGGTGTGATATGGTAGATAGGGTCACGAAGAGTCGGACGCGACTGAACGTATGAACTGAACTGAACATACGGCTAGTGGATACGGGAATGTAGTATTTGTTCATTTCATACATTTAGAATGAATTGTGACGGGCATTGGTTTTGAACACCACTTGCCCTACTATATTCATAAATCATGCACAAGCGTAGTTTCCCGCAAAATGTTGGTTTTATTGTCAATTTTTATTGTAATTATAGATTGCACGGTAACTATAGTTATATCCGGAGAAACACCTTCAGTGAGCCTCTGGTTTTCCGGTGTTCTCAAAACTGCTCCTCTTGGTTTCATTTGGCACTATCGAGAGCCGGAGAAGCTTTAAAATGAGGAGTTTTGCAACTCATCGGAACATAAAACCGTTTACGTCAATATTTTCTTAACGATGTCTAAGAAATTCTAGATTTATCATAGAAATAAAAGTCACCTTCATGCAAACTGGTCTACAGAGAAAGATTTTTATGACAATCATCAACATAAAATTTGTGTCTAGTGAGATAGCCGGGCATTGAGTTCTTGTCTAATGACGGTAGCGAGACGATAAAGTATATTTTGAATGAAAGAGGACTACGGCATTTTTCTCACAGTACGAATGAACGGCCCTCGGTACGCACGAGGTTCAGGATGCAGGGAGCAAACGATAGGGAAGTCGTCCTCCGAGTGGTCGTAGACATTCAATTCGTGTTACTTTAGACCATGCACGTGCGTAGATCTCTCTCGCGTGGTCCCGCGGGGCCAAGACGCAAAGGCCGCACGCGTCCTTCTTCCGTGCACAGCAAGATGGAGATGCCCGAGAACGACCTGGAAGTACTCTCGAGAGATTGCCCCGCGGCATTACGGCGGCCGGCAGAGGTAAAGGAAAATAAGGGACACGCTCCTAAACGTGGACAGTAGACTTATACTTGAGAAGAAGACTGGAGTAGAAAAAAAAAAAAAAGCCCGAACGAACACGCTAAAGGACACATCGCAGCATCCATGTGTTTTACTGGTCGGCGGTGCTATATAGATGGCCTTGCCTAAACTGTCAACGTTTTCCTAACATTCATTGGGACAGAGAATCCCAAAGAGGCGAGCTTCCTATTCTTCGTTATTTTTGTCACGCGAGTGGTCGTAGGAGGGAGGACTGGGGAGGAACTCTCCGCTACCTCCTGCTCCTTCTTCTCTCACTACCCAATCTCTCTTACCAGGCCTTGCGTAGAGCGAATGAGGCGAGTCGTCCTCGAGGGTCGAGCAGCGACCATTGGGACTGGTAGAAGTCCGGTTGCTTCTGTCGCCACCGCGGCCGCCGCCGCCCTGGACGGTCCCTAGAGAATGCGGGTTCGGCGCTGAAGTACGCCCCCCCCCGCCTTCCTTTTTTATGTTTTTCCCAGGTCCCCGAACAAGTGGGATGCACTCTCGTCTGCCGAGCCCTCCTGAATGTCGCCCTCACGCGCCCTCGCCGTCACCGGCTTCTGGCGCGGCACTGTCTTGTTAGCCCCCGAAGTAAGGAGGCAAGAAAGATAAAATAGCGGGCCTATGCAGGCTGTATATAGCGAAATGTATCGGAGTCTATAGCCAGGAACAGCCGTTAACGAGGACAGCGACGATTTGTCTCACCGCACGTCGTTAGGGGTAATACGGCTGATTCGTAGATGAGGGCTGTAATGCGAGCGAGGCTGGGGCGAGCTGTGAGCATCTGCCATACGCGTAAACACTGCGAATAGAGATGAAGGACAAAAAGCGAAACCCATGACAACGAGAAAACCTTGATACCAGCATAATGTTTTTCTTTTTGGCCATGAATATAAATTTCCTTAAGAGATAGCACTTCCTTTTTTTGTGGAATTAATCCGTGAAGGATTACACTTATTAACATTGACGTCCTTTCCCATTCTGTATATCGACATGTCATGCTTTATAGTGGCAAACAAAAGCACAAAATGGCACAAAACATTAGAAATGGCGCACCTAACAGAACATCTAAGCTAGTGAACTAAGAAATAAAAAGGAACCGCGCTTAAATTCCAAGAAAATAATTTTTTAATTGGTTCACAGGACGGGAGAAGCGCAGAATCTGTCACACTTTATCTGTGGACACCTGAACCGCGCCGTAAGGTAAGGGATAAAGGTAGGAGTGAAAGTGGAAATAGAGAAAGAGGAGCCGTAGTGGACGGCTACGGAGTCATTTCGACCCCCTGGGGTTTGTTACGTGCACGGACATCGCACAGTACACGGACGTCACTTCGTTTCGCCTCCATCGAAACGAAGCTGCCTCGGTCGGCATTTAACCCGCGAACTCCGGCACAATAGTAGTAATGTATGGTTCTAGAAATGGCGCGTCAGCTTTTGTAATTTTGTGTCACTTGAGTAATCTTTTTCAGACGACAGTAAAGTATCGCACGTCTTGACCGTATCAGGGAGGCCAGTGCGTCCTTTGCAGCATGTGGAAGGGGAAAGCAGATGGTAGATGACGACTCTTACTGCTGTGCGCTCGACCACTACAGTATTTTTACTTAAACAGGAGCTATCTAGCAGCACGTATCCGGTAAAAAATCACTCTCTCTTCTCCCTTGCTCTTTATCTTACACCATCGCATGGTGAGAAAGGCTCACTGAAAATCAACCCTGTCATTTCTTTTTCAAAGGTTGCCATCTCCCACAGAAGTAAATGAAGAAATGTCGCGCCTTTTCAAGCATCAGCAATACATTAACGGCTAACAGCCCTCACCGTCGCTAGGTCCCTTGGCAACCCATACTTTTCCTCCTTCGCTCATATAGTGAAAATGCCAAGTTCCATATTTACACCAAGACCGACTGAAATACAGACCGGCACTGATAGCACTGCTCCAGCGCGCACCTTCTAGTTCATAGCCTTCGCCGCTAGGGAACGAGCACTACGGGTAACCTGGCGCTACTGTAAACCTGTTAATAAGAAGGGTCTATTAGTTCTGTTATTTATCTTCGTCGTTATAGTTTATTTATCTGTCCACGCTGTAATGCACAAGCACCTGTTCTGCGCATGTGCAGCAAGTAACTGCAGTGCCGTCGCACAAAGCGGAATCGCGGTATGTCTTCTAGCGAGAGAAAAACATTATAAAAATAAACACTCTCCGCTAAAATACAAAAAGGCAAAATTCTAGAAATATGACTTGGGCAAAGATTTTTTTTTTTTTAATTTGGGTACAGTTTGTTTATATTAATTTGTGATTTGATGATGATGAAAATGACAGACGAACAGGTCAACCGAGCGCCCTCAACGACGAGAAAGGTAACGAAAGTTGGCGCACGAGGTCCCATAGGACCCTGTTTTTTGTGCAGGTCTGTATTTCAGTCGGTCTTGATTTACACGGCTCTGCCTCTTAGCCCGTGCGTCCACATAAGCGCAGGATTATCTTCTCCCGGTAGCAGTGTTACAACACCGTCGTTGCCGTTACTGAGAACTCGTTGCCATTTGTATTCAAGTCTGCTGAAAGGGAGAGGGTGTTAATTATTGTACTGTTTGTAAGCGTGTGATAAGCACCTGTGTTTTAACACTGACACAATTGAGGAGCGTTCTTGTGGGATCCGCAGGGTTCATTTGGCTTCAAGGAGAAAGGTCTGGACAGACATACAAGCACATATTTTCTGCTTCTGATATATATCTTTTACTCCTAATTCTAGGGGCAAACCTGGCACGGGCTTGTGCAAATGCAGCAGCAATGTATCATCAGCACCAAAGATTGGCCTTTTCATTTTTATATTTTTGGCGGTCTCTTAATCATTGTGCCTACGTGCAGGTTAATGAAGATGAAGTTAACTTGGCAGCACTCACCTTGCTACTAATTGTGTAAGGGATATAACAGCCCTTACCTTCTGTGCGTGGTTCAGCCATCTGACTATCGTAATTTTGGCAATTGTAGGACAAACCTCTCTCGCATACCTCTACAATCAGCCTTCTCTTGCGCAGCAACCAGCCACCTGATCAGCTCAAATTGGCAATTCTGATCCGATTGCTTGAGTTTTTCGTGCCCCTGCTCCACTAGCCTTCAATTGAAATCCGCTGAATAACTGTAAGACATCGCTTTTGTATATTTTTCTCATGTATAATGATACGCTACTCCTAACCATTTTAGAGTTCCTGCACTATGCGATCCAACCCATTTTTGTGTTCCCAGCTATCTCACTCTCATGCCGGATCTATGCTGACTACCTTACTTGAATACATGCATAAATAGCTTTCCATTTGCGCTTCCAAACCCTCACTGTCTATCGTTAACTGCTGCTCTCTTCTGAGATATTTCAGCTTTACCTTGCCTTCCTGCAAATGAATTCCCAGCCTGATCGTTCTTCTTCGCATACTTGGGTGGTTCATCAAGCATCTTTCAAATTCCTCCCCCAAGCTACCTATTACAGAGTATGTGATTAACTCTAAAAACGCCGGCAGCCTGGCGTACACTGAAGCCCTAACGAAACCTTAGACCACATCGAATTGAGGGAAGGCCTTAAATGCACGCATGAAAATTTGCCTCAGCAATAACAAAAATAACATTTGTTTTGCTGCGTCAAAGCAGGCTCAATCACATGGAAGAGACAGTGCAGTAGGCACATTATCGCTCAGTTTTAAACTGTCACGTTATGTGGGAGGCCGTATGACATACATACAAAGCTCCGCTAATCAGGCGCAAGAACGAGCCTGCGTAACCTCAGTGAAAAGGTGTGTAACTCGGAATCTAAGGGTGTCGACGGGTTCGATCTCCATGACCTCTTCCCACCTTAAAAGGGATGCCCAAGTTGGCAACTATACTTTCAGCTCGACAATGCTTTTTGGTCGCATGACGTCACAAAACCCGCCGACAAATCAGTTCCCGGCCATGTCACTTACCAGCTACCACCTGCCGCCACGACTTAGATTTTTCGTTTAGTCAACGTTGACGACACGGATGCTGGATTTCTGCAAAATGGGGCTTTTAACACCATCGCGTTAATACCACGCTTAACCGAGAATAGTTACGAAAGGTCAGACAAAGTTCCGTCAGTTCGTGGGAATAGTAATGCTGATGACACAGAGTAGATTGGTCGAAGTGACCAAGTAGCGATCAGCAACGTCGCAGTATCATTAAGAAAAAAACTTTACTGCGATATTGTCCTCTCCTCTGCAAAGACCACCATTCGAGCGGGCGCGCGCGTGCGTACGTGCGTGCGCGCGCGTGTGTGTGTGTGTGTGTGTGTGTGTGTGTGTGTGTGTGTGTGTGTGTGTGTGTGTGTGTGTGTGTGTGTGTGTGTGTGTGTGTGTGTGTGTGTGTGTGTGTGTGTGTGTGTGTGCGTGTGCGTGTGCGTGTGCGTGTGCGTGTGCGTGTGCGTGCGTGTGCGTGGGCCGGTCGGTTGGTCGTTCAGTTACTGCCATAGAACAGTGCAAGGGAAATCGCGCAGTGTATGTGTGTCTGTGGCCTTGAACAGAATGAAAATGTCTATGGGGTTCTCAACCTCTTCGCCTCCATCCTTCTTAAAGTACCCACGCTGCCTAAACACAACGGCACTGCTGCTGACACCGCCTGCAGCTGCTTCGAAATAACACCTTGATTTAGGAAACAGTTCTCAAGGATGTAGTAAGCCTGAACTTCCAACACCGAACATTGCAGTTATCAATTGTAAATGGCTTCTGTGAATCGAAATAGCTATTGCGAAACTATTATCCTCCGTTCAAGAAAGCCAAAAAAAGAGAGGTTATTGAAACCTCGGTGCTCGAATCGCTTCTAGAATGTCTGAAAAACAAAAAGCAATCAATGGAACACCAAGGCAAGGACCTATAATTGCGTCGACACTGCATTTAAGTCAATCGTTGAACAATACCTGAAGCAGAAATTGCTTTTAGGGTTAAGTACCAAGAGGGACGTCTTTTCAGGGGTAAGGGGCAGGTAAAGAGAGCAACAGTAAATTCAGCAACAAACATGTGTTCCACAACAAATAAGACATCCATGCCGAGGCTGTATAAACAACCATCAGCGGCAGCCACCGAAATTAATGCAAGATTCTTTGATCTGGTGTCATTTACAGCCACACGACATAGGCTTACTTTGATAGGGCCTCGCTAGGCGTCGGATTATCTACATATGCGATGTACCAGGTTCCAAAGATATTTGCTGGACCAAAAACGAAGGAAAAGTCGTGACTGCGCTCAAGAAGCAAACGAGTGATGGTTATTCTTGCTGGAGATGATAGAAGTGAGCATAACGTTCTTTATGGAGAATCTAAAGATTTAATCGCTGAATTGATGCGAAGTGCAAAATAGCAGATGAGAACTAAATTTTAAAAGCAATCGTCATAACTCTCAAAATATGGTTTCGGAATTTAACGCCACTCAACGATATAAAGTAGAATCAATTATCAAAATCATAAATGTTTATTTTTCTTACGAAAATGAGTACTTCGGTCAGCGTGAAAGTTGAATAGTTGTCGGCGAGGGTTCGCTGACGTAGGGTAGCTAAATATATGCCGAGAAGCGATCGGTGGTGATATGTGCGTCAACTGTGGTTTTTAAGAAGTGATAGGCTTTCTAAAAGACAATCGGATGACTACGAAGATATGTTATGACTACTTAGCGTCATTCCTAAATTGCACCAATGTAGAATTCCTGTGATAAATCTGATCTGAACTTTCCTGATTCATCACCCACTGTCAAGAATGAACATCGATGTGCACAGCAAGTTCGTGCATGTGACTAGGCATGACAATTGCACCTACCTTCGGGGCTGTTCTAGCAAAAGTCTATTCACGGCGACACTGCCGAAGTGCAAAGCCAGCAACTGAAATTATTGCGCGACTAGATGGAACAACAACGAAACTTGAAGGGGAAGAATTCTTTCTGACAGATCTACTCAACGCCAAAGTGCTTCCACAATCCCGCTCAAACAGAAGCGGAAACGTGAGTCCAGAGCTCGGTGAAAAATATATATATATTTGTTTAACTTCGTAGCAAAAGAAAAATGGAAACAAATGCTATCCGTAGTTATGTTGTGAGCCTAGACAGGACCAACAAAGAATATACGGCTACACCAGTAATATAATAGCGCTTGACGGAATCCAATATAGTGTTTACATCACAACTCTCCGAAAAAAGAACAATTCGTATTTGTCTGCAAGAGCAATAAGCTTTATCTTTAGTGATCACTCAGACGCGATCGAGGGGAATTTTATGTGGACGTGACGTTTATTTATAAGCTGCAATTTGAGATAGGGAAACGAAACGCGACGTTGTGAAGATCTTTCTTAAAAGTAATGGTACTAACTGAAGAAACTTATAGCCGTTTAAGTGACGCATAGAAAATGTTGAAGTGAAAGCCGCCCAAAGCCGTTTGAAAACCAGTTCTGCAGGAAGTTCGTCGCACGACCTAGGGCCTGTCGAAAAGGGCTGTAAAGCTCACTCTTACATCCGTTATTTAGAACGGCGTGCATTGGCCTGTTTTTTATCCCAGAGATTCATTCGGTCGGAATTGTGCAATCATATTTATTTGCTTTATTTATTTATTTATTTAAATAGGTACCCTAAGGACCCAACTGGGCATTACATAGGGGTGGGGGGGGGGGGGGGGGGGTAGGGAGCATTTAAAAAATGGTTACATAAAATACACATGGGTCATGTCATACATAATAGAACTACAGGAAAAACAATAATGAAAGAACAGCGTGATTTAAAAAAAAAATAGTTCAATATTGTACATTGGTGGGCATGTTAAAGTATGCCAGAAACCAAAACATATATCCATTTATAAGGCCGGCAAAGGTACAAAGCCGGCAAATTCAAATAAACTGCAGTACTGCGCTAGATTCAAGAAATGTTAGTAACGATGAGCGAAAAGATGATGTTTCGTTAATGGACACAATGCTGCCAGGTAAAGCATTCCACACCTTTGTAGCCAAGACTAATGGGAAATTCTGATACTTGTTTGTGCGGGCAATCTCTGTCTGAATTTTATTTGCATGGTTGGTATGAGATGATATGTGGTGTGCTGCTCTGATGTGCCTGCGCAGTAAAAGATGAATTTGTGTAGTAGAGGGAGTGGAACAACGTGAGGCGAAATAATTTCCTTCGTATATCAAGGTCCCGAAGATTTAAGGATTTCTTTATTGCAGTGACGCTCTGGTATGGGGAGTACGACCGTAGAATAAAGCGGGCTGCCTTATTTTGCACCGGTTCTATGGAGCTGGATAATGCACCTTGATTGGGATGCCATACTACCGAAAAATAATCTAAAGATGCTCGAATTAGAGATGTTTAGGCCTGTAGCATGGTATCAGGGTTAGCTAAGGATAGGCGAAGTTTGAGAAGGCATACTTTTTAAAAAGGTTTTAAAAGATTTTTGAAAAGATTCTATGTGGCTATGCCAATTCAGGTCCGGAGAAAGAACAACGCCTAAGTATTTGAAAGTTGATGTGCGCTCAATTACACTGTTATTTATAATATAGTGGTTTACTGGAGTTTTACAAAGTGCTGAGAAAGTCATCTGTTTGGTTTCAATGGTGTTTATTTCCATCTGCCAATGACTGCACCAATTACTTAGCCTATTTAGATCTGTCTGCAAGGCAAAACATCGTTAGGATGAGCTATTTCCTTATAAATAATAAAATCGTCGGCGAAAAGAGGTATGGGGGAGCTAATGTCTGTCGCGATGCCATTAATATAAATTAAAAACAGAAGTGGGCCTAAAACGAATTCTTTCGGTACATATGATTTTATATGTATAGATTCCGATATAATGTTATTCGCAGATACAGATTGTTGCCTCTTTGCTAAAAATTCCTCTATCGACTTTGTAGTGCTATGATCTAGTTGTAAGTTATGTACCTTTTTGAGGAGGCGCTTGTGGGCTACCCGGTCAAAGGCTTTTAGAAAAGTCAATAAATATTGCGTGAGTGAGCAAGGCGCTGTGGATTATACGATGGAGGCCCGTAACTAATTAAAATAATTATGTTTGACATGAATGCCGGTACCGAAAACAATACTGATTTTCAAGTAGCAGGTCATTTGTATTTAAATGTTCCATGATGTATGTAAATATTATGTGTTTCAGTAATTTGCAACACACTGATTTCAGAGAAATTGGTCGATAGTTGTTAGGATCAGTAATGTCCCCAGACTTAAATATCCGAATAATGAGTGCTGTTCGCTAATCGTCTGGAATACAGCTACTATTCAGAGATTGCTGTAACAAAAGTGACTCTTCTCTAAATACTTTGCTGAAATGATTATTGAAATGCTCCGCGCAAGCTTTTATGGGGACCAAAATTCCATTTACGTCTTGTAACGTTATTTACTCGCTTTTTTCTTTGAGATTATTGACGCGCCAAACTTTTCGGGGTTTGTTTTTAACAGGTTTGAAAGCGTATGATTGAAAATGTAATCTTTTGCTTCTTTTATGCTTTTCTCAGCAACAGCTGCCAGTTCCTTATACTTTTGCCAATCACTGGGTTTGTTTGTTTGTTTGAGGAGCCTTTCTATATGCGCATTTCTTTCTATTCAGATGCTTCTTGATTTCCTTCCTGAACCATGGAGCATCAACTCTTGTCTTGATTTGAAGTTTTGGCACGCCGGTTTCTTCAATTTCCTTCAGCTTGTCGTGAAGCATTAACAAGTTTTCATTTGTGCTGCGTTCGAAATTATGAAGGAATGCAGTTTCGAAGTCAGCAAGCATTCGGCGCATTTTGTCTTGGTCCGCTCTGTCGTAGTTCAAGATATATTTTTTTACTAGTGGCTGTTTTATTGTGAACCTGTATGAGGTGTAAACAGTGTACGAAGCTATGGTCGCTTACACCTTCCAGCACGTGCACTATTATATCATGAGGTTGATTAGTGAAGATGAGAACCAAGATATGTTTCCCACGTGTTGGCTCGTGCACCAGGTGGGTTAGATTGAACAAGTCAAGAGTACTGCGAATGTTTAAACAGTCAGACCGGCTTCTTTGGGAAGCACCAAATGATGCGCACCAGTCAATGGCAGGATAGTTAAAATCTCCTCCTAAAATAAGGATGCAGTTCAGGAAGTTATTGAAGATGCACTCAACGGCCCAGTGAAAAGAATCAACAAAATTGGTCCCACAATCTGGCGGTCGATAGCAAGCCCTGATTAAGTAAGTGATACCACTGAACCATAACGTCACAAATAGTAGTTCAAGGGGCGGGTCAAGAGGAAACAGAGACGGCTGATAGTCGCTTCTTACCGCGATTATAATGCCTCCTCCACGCGAAGTGAGTCTATGTTTAGGAAAGATTGATAAGTGGCTTGGGAACAATAGTTCACTATTTGGTACGTCTCCTATCAGCCAGGTTTCCGTGCCTAGGACAATATCAGCTGCACATGTGTGCATCATTCCTTTCGTCACGTTAATTTTGGGCAGTAGGCTACGGAAATTGGCCAAAAGGATGGATACTTTGCATACAGATTTTTTTTTTTTTGTGTTCATTGCTACCTGTTTGTCACATCGACGAGCTGTTACCATGCGTAGATACCAGTGCAGAAACCAGTAAAACTTGGCCAGTTGCAGCGTCGCAATGGTACTAATCGCCACGAAATTTGAGTTTATTGAACTGAACAGCATAGCACTCATTTTCATTTTTCTTGCTTTTGGCGAAGTCCGGCAGCTTTTTACACTCCAACTGAACTTGCGGGGAATAGTGATCCACCAGCCATACTTTGTGCGATACATCTTTCAACTTATGGGCATTGCGCAGGACTTCACTTTTTTCCTTAAAGTTTAAAATGTTGATAATGATTGGGCGGTAGGTGTCAGCTTGTTTTTTTCTGTGGTGGGTGCGTTCAATTTCGTCTATGTCGACTTGGAGGTGCGTTGAAAGGAACTGTCGAGCAGCTCGCTCTGTTTCCATATAGTCTTCCTTATCAAGATCCGGTATACCTTTGACGAGCATGTTGTTCCGCCTCATTCGATTATTTAAATCGTCAACGACATTAGTCAGTTTACTCTGCCTCCAAAATTAATAATGATGGCTTTACCAAAGAGTTGAGAGCTTCTTTATCTCAGTGTCGATTCTGGGTTATGTTGTAGATTATGGTGATGCTTTTAAGCGTTCAAATCACCTTTTTAGAGAGCATGCGTGCACTGCACTGATGCACTAATGCTGCAAAGTGCGTTCAGCAACGGTAAAATTATTACGCAAGAGTGGAAGCAAGAAGGAGACAACTGAGAAGCCGAATAAAAAGAAGGAAAATGTCATATGCACCGAGGGAGAAGAAGAAAGCGGCGCCGAGCAGAGCTATAGCACTTCCTCCTCGCCCAGGCCTGTAGATGTGAGGACGGGAGAGAGAGATATATATGGGCGGCAGAGGTTCTTAGGACTGCTTACATGTAAGAAGGTGAAAACATTACTTTTTACGCAGTCGCGTTTAATTTAATCAATTTCTTTCGTGTAATTGTACATCTGCGTGGTTTGTTGTGCACTAATACCGTCACGCTTTTTAGAATTCGAGCTCAATTGAGACGGTGAAACGGGATCACATACCTCAGCTCTCTTCGCCACGCTGAGCGCATTCTTCAGTTTACGTACCTCGCCTGCGTCTGCGCACATCATCGTCACCTCTCAACTATGCTGAGTGCTTTGCTTTGGGTGGCTGTCTTAAAGGGACACTGTCCATTGTATGACTTTTAAGCAAAAGAGCCCAATGCATCGATCACGTACCGGAGATAGTCTGTGGAAAATGCTACAGCGATACGCGCACCGCAAAGCAGCAGAAATGCGATCAGAGCTCTCTTATCCTCCCCTTCGGGAAACCAGCCTCACTGTTCTTTATGAACCGCTATGGCTGACGTCGGAGTAGCGATGACATCTATTGGGCCCTCTCACTGACTGACGTGTGAAGGATGGGCGCACACGACTAATTGTGTGGGCCGCTCGCTGCGCGCTTTTCCCTCGCCACGGTTGGACTGAATGCAATGACTGCAGCGGCACGCGCTCCCTCGCCCGTTTCGTTTTCGCTCACGCTGAGTGCCACGCCCCACCTCCCACCAAACACGGGGGAGGAAGGGGAATTTGGCTTGCGGAGGCTAGACGACCGGGCAGGAGAGTGAAAAACCTTTGCGAGGGAACGGGAGGAGAGAAACACGACCGAATCGGGTGATTGCGGTGTCTGTACATGCATTATTGTTACTCTTTTCAAAAACATTTTTCGGCCTAGTGTTCGACCTTGCCTAGCTACTGTTCTGCCGCCTTGTGTGCAATGCCCGACCACAACGTTATGCTTTACGTTTTGTTGCGAAAGCAGCACTACTCTAGTCGTCGAGCCATTTCGCATGGCACAGCGAGGGCCAAGCTGCGCAAGCGCGAGGAGCCGCGTGACGTCAGAGGCAGCAGCTCGTGTGTCGGAGTTGCCGTCGCGGCCGTGCTTCGCTGCGAACTCCGCTTCCGGTGCCGGAGGAGTGACGTCATAAAAACCTCTATCCGTTGGTTGTGCTGATATGCTCATGTGGTGTATATATAGCTAGGAGCGCGCGGCCAGAATCGACCAACTATGAGGAAGGAGAGCCCGGCCGCTACTCAGAACGTAGCCTAAGCTGTCCTAAGCGTAACCTTGCAGCTGTTGCTTTCGCAACTCAACTATGTTTAACCGGAGCTAAACCACTGCCAATTTTTTTTTCACACCACATCGTCCTCAACTAATAAAACCCCAGTCGCCGAAGGAATTTCGTCTAATTGGGATGGTAAGGCTTTGGCCTTAAAAGCTGGTGGAGGAGGGACTAGAGCTCCAGTTTTAAGAGTTGCCGCGTCATGACACGGCAAGAGTAATAGGACCAGCAAACACAGGAAGCAGCAAAAGAGAACCTCCAGTGTTATCCCACGAGGCCCTTGAACTTGAATCGTGGTCTATTGGGGGTGTTCGCACATTTAAACGCTATGTGGTAGAGTGTCGGAGGTCGCTTTGCAAAGGCTGCGTGTTGTATGGAGGCGGTGGTTTAAGAGGAATGTCGGGTTTCACGAGAGAGGAAGGTGCTTGATTTTTACTGCTAATATATTAGTTTCCGCTCTCGAGAGCGTAAGGTAAGGGCTTTCGGAAAATGCATGCGGTGGTCCTCACATGACAGTACTCTGGCAACAATTGCGTTTTTTTATGGTAAGTGAAGGTCGCAGAACACTTCTGGTAGGTTTCCGTCAAGTCTCACGAATGACGTTGGTGGAGGAGCGGGTGGGTGATGTTGGAGAATAGGAAGGAATAATTGCTCGGCTCCCATTAGGCATATGGTAATGCACGAGAAGGGCTATGTACGGAAGCCGAAGCTTTTCTGCAGCGGCGGGAAAGACACCACAAGAGGAAGAGAGACCACAGGTCGAAGTGTATGCGTCCTGGTATCAGCTGTCGTAATTGGACTTCAGCTGAATTTTGTACGTAGTAGGTGGATGCGGACAATCTAGTGTCCCATGCCTGCTAATAGGATGGCATCCCGCGGCAAATGCGCGCTCAGAAAGCAGGCAGTACCGAGACCTCCAGCTTCAAATAAGTTTGCCGTCTGAAGAAGAGACGGGGAGAAGAATTACAGTGATGTTGTTATGGCAAGTATGGCGGGCGAAAGTGACATAATTTCGTGCAAAAAACGACCCAACCGCCATGGTCGGCAGAAAACTACATTAAAGAAAAGCGCATCTGACAATGTCCAGATGAAGAATACTGGTAAGGCCTTTAGTCCCGAGACAATAGGCTGTTAGTGGTTTACTATAGGCGGCATAAAATCGGAGGTGTCGTTGACGACTCTTGGCGGGAGGTGGTGGTTTTATTTGGGGAAAAATTGTAGCGGAGCATCATGATGAAGGATTAGGTCTTCCAGAGTAGCGCTCGCAGCATCTCTGCCCCAGCTCATTTTGAATAGATACTCGATTGCGTACTTTGTCACATAACGATTGACAACGGCTGTTCACTTGATGCCTGAGCTCAAATTACACCATGAAAGTTAAATCTAGTGCGCAAGAAAATGTAGTTTCCGGTATATAAACAAGTTGGAAAAATACCGCCTGACGGCAGTGTCGAAAAAAAAAAAAAAGAGAACAGTGGAGTGCCTGGCCGTAAGCATGGGACAATGTCAACACGGTGCGTCTCTGTAAACACCGGTAGACTCGCATTTCGTTGCCTCAAGGCTATGCTTGGAAGGATTAAAGTTTCATCCAATTAGACTACTGGTTCCCCGCCGCCATGGCTTAGAATCCCGCTCGGAATGCAAATGAAGATTTCCTCCTTGATATTCTTTTTCATGATCCTCGAAAGATTAAGGCATCAAGACAATGGCGCAACCCGTTGCTGATGAGGACTTAAGTCAATGCTTTTGGCATGTTATTCTTATGGGAACTGTGCACTTTCGCTATTTTTCTGGTCGTCCCTCCACCCATTCATTTTCTCTTTCGCATCGCCATCTCTCTAGTGTGCAGTATTTTCAACACAACAATGTATTTAAATGTTGCTTTCTCCCCTCCCTTAGTCCGTAGATATTTCTTCACACATACTCACCGAAAGAAGATGACCGTCTCCAACTCGGTCACTGCGCGCAGAGAACTTCATTGGAAGCAATTGATGCGAAATACAATATTGAAGGAATACGTGAGTAGCAATAATCACTTCCGATGAAGTGATTGTTGCAGCAATAAGTGCGCCCAATGTCAGGTCCCTTTCCGCTAGGTTGCTATAACTGCCACGCGCGAGAAAAAATAAAGTTGAATATGGATTTCTTTTAGAATAAACTCCATTGTGAGCGAAAAAAGCACATAATGTGCACGCGTTAATCTCGGATATCTAACATGGACGCCGATTTCATGCAAATTACGGGTTACATTCTTCAGTCCGTAATGTCCTAAACGCTTTGAATAAACATGGATACTCTCGCTATTATTCAAAACAATTGCAAAAACTTTCGTGAAGCCATTAGAATTTTCCCTTGGTTTTTCATGAGTTCTTTTGAGACTGGCGCGTTATTGATTCGGTGTGTCTTACTTACTCTCTTTAGGAATTGTCTATTTCGTGCTTTTTATTTCAGATGTACGATGCCTAAGATTCTTACGTGCAGCACTTTATCTCTGAATTTTGCGTTGCAGAATTTTTACACTATTTAGCTGCTCTGCGCGCTTCGCTACTGTTTGCAAATGCTGCATGCCTCAGATTTTTTTTCTTAGCTGGTTCTCCTAAGGAGTCTTGCATTCTTTGTTATTAGAATCACCTGCACGTTTTTATTTCAGTGCAATGGACTACAATTAACACGCAGTCACTAAGCCGTTGTCCGCGCGAGTACCTGCATCACCTTGAAAGAAATTAAAATAAAGACAGTCACGAGACTGTCTGTCGCTTCCGCAACAGCGCAGAGAGCTTCGTGTATATACCTATGTAGAATTAAAGGAGCCAACAGTCTACGAGTGCAAGGCAAACGTTGAGGATAATTACTTTTTTGTTGTTGGTGCTGTTTTTTAACAAAAAAGAACAAAAAAAAGTAATTATTCCCAACGATTGCCTTGAACTCGTCGACTGTTGGCTCCTTTAATTCTATAATAACGAGCCCCTCATTTCCCCTATATATATATATATATATATATATATATATATATGCAGATCAATTAAGGGAAAATGAGGGTGCTCGTTATAATACAAGAAGGAAAGAAGCCAACAGTCGGCGAGGCCAAGGAAAGCGTTGGGGATGGTACTTTACGTCTTTTTTTTTTAAATGTTTACTTGGATAATTACAGAGATTAGTAATGTGATCTGTTTAGCGGAAAGATAATTAAACACAAAGTAGAAAAAAAAACAACGTGCCGATGGTGGGAACCGAACCCACGACCTCCGAATAACGCGTCCGGTGCTCTTCCAACTGAGCTACATCGGCCGCTGTCCCCCCTGCTACTTTCTTGGGTATTTATGCTGTCTGTATACAAACCTTGAGAGTGTTCACCAGCACCACCCTCAGCCAAGGCGGCGGACGTGGAACGTCCTTTGTTACCGCCAGCGTCACGTAGAACGTGATCAAGAGTGGGGGCGAAAGCTGTGCTAGAACCCTCTTACGCTACCTATGGCTTCAAGACTGCCATAACCGAGACCCCCGTAAGCTACAAGCAGATCAATTAAGGGAAAATGAGGGTGCTCGTTATAATACATGAAGGAAAGAAGCTAACAGTCGGCGAGGCCAAGGAAAGCGTTGGGGATGGTACTTTACGTCTTCTTTTTTTTTTTAATGCTTACTTGGATAATTACAGAGATTAGTAGTGTAATCTGTTTAAGGGAAAGATAATTAAACACAAAGTAGAAGAAAAAACAGCGTGCCGATGGTGGGAACCGAACCCACGACCTCCGAATAACGCGTCCGGTATACTCTTCCAACTGAGCTACATCGGCCGCTGTCCCCCATGCTACTTTCTTGGGTATTTATGCTATCTGTCTGTATGCTGTCTGTATCAATACCCAAGAAAGTAGCAGGGGGGACAGCGGCCGATGTCGCTCAGTTGGACGAGCACCGGACGCGTTATTCGGAGGTTGTGGGTTCGGTTCCCACCATCGGCACGTTGTTTTTTCTTCTACTTTGTGTTTAATTATCTTTCCCCTAAACAGATTACATTACTAATCTCTGTAATTCTCGAAGTAAATATTAAAAAAAAAGAGACGTAAAGTACCACCCACAACGCTTTCCTTGGCCTCGCCGACTGTTGGCTTCTTTCCTTCATGTATTATAACGAGCACCCTCATTTTCCCTTAATTGATCTGCTTGTAGCTTACGGGGGTCTCGGTTCTGGCAGTCTTGAAGCCATAGGTAGCGTAAGGGGGTTCTAGCACAGCTTTCGCTCTCGCTCTCGATCACGTTCTACGTGACGCTGGCGGTAACAAAGGACGTTCCATGTCCGCCGCCTTGGCTGAGGGTGGCGCTGGTGAACACTCTCAAGGTTTGTATACAGACAGCATAAATACCCAAGAAAGTAGCAGGGGGGACAGCGACCGATGTAGCTCAGTTGGAAGAGCACCGGACGCGTTATTCGGAGGTCGTGGGTTCGGTTTCCACCATCGGTACGTTGTTTTTTCTTCTACTTTGTGTTTAATTATCTTTCCTCTAAACAGACTACATTACTAATCTCTGTAATTATCCAAGTAAACATTAAAAAAAAAGAAGACTTAAAGTACCATCCCCAACGCTTTCCTTGGCCTCGCCGACTGTTGGCTTCTTTCCTTCATATCTTCATATATATATATATATATATATGTATATATCAGAAAGATTTGATGTCAACTGATTATTAAATGTAAAATGAATCACGGAGGGTTTAAAAACATAACTGTGGATTCATTTCCACGTTTTGTCCGGGGTGCGGTCTTTTTCAAGATTCTTGAAAAAACCGGACCCCGGTTGCAACGTCGAAATAAATCCACCGTTATGTTTTTAAACTCTTGGTGATGCATTGTACACTCATATATATATATATATACATATATATATATATATATATATATATATATATATATATATATATATATATATATATATATATATATATATATATATATATATATATATATATATATATATATATATATATATATACAACTTTGCAAATCACATTTTTTGCCTAAAGACAATACTTAGTAAATTAGAAAATTATCTTATTTTCTAATTAGCTAATTACAAAATATAAAACAAAATTATCTGTGATGCGCCAGCAGCTGGCAGGTGCATACATGTGGTTTCTTGTTCTTATCTCAATTTTTTATTCTTTGGCACATTGCCTGAAGAAGGTGGCAGACAGGTATGAGGTTCCGGTTGCGTTTTCTGCGCCAAAAATAAATAAAATAAACTTGAATGGTTTGTGCGCGAGAATACGGAATAGTAAGAAAGCGTTATATGATACGAGGCATGTAAAGCGTTTTATGGGCTTTGTGATGGGCGTGGTTTATGAGATTCCACTGACGTGCGGATACGTATATATAGGCCAGACTGGAAGGTGTATTAATGATAGAACAAGGGAGCGTGCGAAATCCATAGTGAATGGGAAGGGGTCAAATGTACCCCTTCATTGTCAAAAGTTCAGGTGTGAGGCGTTGTTTAGTAGGCTTAGAATTTTTGGGAACAGCCGAGACAAGATTGCCTGGGAAATTTTCGAGGCGTTTTGGATTTAGAAGAAAGATATGGCGCATGTGTTAGTGAAGCCTCACTGCCTTTACGCTGAAAAGAAATTTCCTTTCTTGATTAATCCTCCTGAATTGATGGAATGACTTGTGTTTTTTAGAGGTGCTTTTGGATTAACTTGCCTTAGTGTTTTGGAAGGTTGACCTACATGAAGAGAAGGAATGAACGTGAACGTTATATGTGACAGCTGTAGATGTGTGGTAGTTTTTTTCTACTGTGTGTCTATGTGGTGTAATTTGTGACTGTCATGCTTGGACGATGTGACTGCTGTACTGGATTGATTGCGCGGCTAACTTTTATTGTTGGCTGGACATCTGCTTGACAAAGAAGAGGTGTTCGAAGGAGATATACTTGTGTGTTGAAGAGGAAGGTGTGGCTGAGTGTTGAAGAGGAAGTGCGTGTTCAGTTTCATATTACAGTTGGTAGCGTGCGCCAGTGTTGTGTTTTTATTCACGTGTTTGCGTTCGTTGCGCCGCATTTCTGGCACTATGTAGTACCAACTCGCCCCTTAAGCTATTGTTCTGATTATATGGACATTGTGCATTTCCTTTCTTCAAAACCAACCAGTTATGACTTCGGGGGCGGAACACGTTGCCAAACTCTGTGCCAGTGTATCAGTGCTAAACCGGCAAGCAACGCAGGTCTGAATCGGTTTTCAAGGAGTTAAGGAATGCGCAAAATAAAATTAGCCTAAGTTTAAATCACGCCATTAAAGGCATGATGTCACCACCTTTACGAGTCCCGTCTGGGTTTCCCCCCTCTAAGTTACATTCCCTTTCATGCTATTTGCTAGTCTCTTTTCGATAGAGGCGAAAAGCAAGGCGCCTATGTGCTGTGCGATATCAATGTGTTAAAGAACCCCAGGTGGTCGAAACTTCTGGAGCCCTCCACTATGGTGTCTCTCATTGAGTTGCTTTGGGACATTAAACCACATCAACCAAATAAACCGCCACTCACTTAGTGTATGCCCCTGTTGCACCCCACGCCATCGATCGCCAATATCTTCGACGTTAGGGAAGCAAGCCGAACGCTTTGATATTGCGAAGAGGACTGATAGAACACTGCTTGCTCATGCACGTTTCCTAGTTTTCGTAAATGACGTTTCATTGTCTCTTTACCTCTATCGCGTCCTGCTTTTAAAAGGAACGCTCTCTCTGACGCCATGGCTACGCTCTACCACCTGTGGTATTCTTTATGACGTCACCAGTCTATCGACTAAGCAGGAAATTTTCCCTCCAATGTAGGCGGAGTTTCGATGCGATGGGAATTCTAATGATATCACATTAATATGGCACTCGGAATCGGGAATATAGCAAATATGTAAAAAAGCCCCAGCAAAGGTATTTACAGATTGTTTTTATTGACACATGCACATGCTCAATTCACCGACAACAAATGGTTGATATAACTGCACGAATAACAGTGCCTAAGGCAATCTTACAGTACTCGGGTTTAGGTTTAGAACATAATATGATTATACGGGCACAAGCCATTGACATTGCGGAGTGTACCAATTTCAAGGATTCAAGATCGATATTGAGTTAGCTATTTCAACTATTAGATTTCCCGCCTATCTGGTCCCCTCATTAGTGTTTTGAATAGCTTTGAAGAAGAGAGAGGGAGATGAAAGAGACATCAAAGGCAAGAAAATATAACTGATTGCCTAAGACAAGGCAAGCCAAGAGGCTGATTCACCACTCGAGGAGCATTCGTCCTCGCACCCATGCGTTCAGAAACCGTTCACTGATCGTGCGTCAAGCAATTAATATTTTCTTCCCGAGGGTACTTATCAATATCTAGGTTCAGCCGTGCATGGCCGCGTCATATGGCTTTATATGATTAAATTCGTTTAATTTTCACTGCTCGCCGTTACCAAGAACATCCAAGGCGTAGCAAACTTTCTGCATAATGCTTAGTAGTTCGCAGACAATGTCACGGACGCTGCACTCGATTGTTCCATCGATCGTGTCCAAACTATTGCTCTCCGCCCGTGATGTGATCGGCTCTCTAGTGGGGTCAATGGCCGAACGAGACATCAAATAAAAGGCCGCACGTTGTTATCGGAAGTCTATACTGCGTTGTGAAATGTTTGGCTCGACGTAGAGCCATATGTTTGCCCCCTTGAGATGCTTGCTTTTAGTTTACGCTTGCGAACGCTGGTCACTAACTCGAGCGGTTAGAGAACTTCTCCGATTCGGCTAGGCCCGCGAATGTGACTCAACTATACTGAATGATTTGTTTCTGGGCTAGTCGGTGGTTTTTACCATGATGCTGGAAAGAACAGCAAAAAAAAAGGCGCTACACAGTGATGAAGACTGCACCTACGCAGCCGTTTGTACACGTAGTGTTTTTCAATGAGTAGTGTCTTTTTGATGGCTCTTTTTGCCTTGCATCATGAACTATACTGACCGGCAAAAATACCCTGATACGATGAAACGACGCAGCGGGCTTTGCAGCCCCGATTGCCTCAAGCGTGGGAGAACAGGAACCTGAAATGATGGAATGATGAAAAGCTATCAGCTCTTCGATAGATAACTTCATTCAACTGTATTTGCTCTGTTTTATTTAAGCAAGAAAGGACCGAGTAGCCCAACAATAAGATTTACTTCAGAATGTTCGCGCTAGTGCTTGTTTGGTTGAATGGTGAATTTCGCTTATGTGCTAAACGCCATCGGATGTCTGTGGCCGAAGCTAACTCATTTCAAATTAACATTTCCATTACTATGCAAGTCAGATGCTCCATAGCAAACCTTCGCTACTCTTGACAGACTAAATTATTTGATAGGGCAGGTAATATCTGTGTCTTTTGAGAGAGCACATATTGTGAGCCCTCCACTGATCTTCTTTCATTTGTACATACCATGATCTTCTTCTTCCTCTTGTACATGCCATCATCATCGTCCCGCGGCGCCGGCTCCGTCGCGCGCTTGGGTTTTCTCCATCAGATTAAACGCTGACACGGCATACCTTGCCTTGCCTTCACGACCTTGTCGTCTGGACCTGGCCTTCTTTCACAAGTGGTGGAGGTGAAATTCGATCCCCTTGCTGCCTTGTGCCCTGCCTCTTGCTGGAGCTACGTTCCGGTCGCCGTTTAACAACTACCATCGTCATGTCAACCAAGAGCAGTCCCGACCCGGCCGGACCCTCTACCTCGGCTAAACTGCCGCCTTAGATGGTGCCCACACGACAACGCGACCCGCCGCTGTTCGCTGGTCGTCGCGACGAAGACGTCGATGACTGGCTTGACACTTATGAACGCTGCAGTGCCTACAACCGGTGGGATGATGCTTTGGAATTTCTGAACGTATCTTTCTACCTTATTGAGGTCGCCAGAAAATGGTTTATTAACCACGAGCCCCACACCACAAACTGGCCGACCTTCAAGCAGCAGTTCCGACAGTACTTCGCCGACCAGGCTGTTTGGAAGGAGATCGCAAGGAACAAGCTCGCTGCCCGCCGTCAAGGTCCCGATGAGTCCTATGCGTCATACATAGAGGCCGTGCTGGCACTCTGTCGGCGTATCAGTCCCACCATGCCGGAATCTGAACGTGTACACCATGTCTTGAAGGGAATCAATTCAATGGCTTATAACACCCTAGTTGCCCAGAATCCATCAAGTGTTGATTCCATTATAACGACCTGCCAACGCCTCGACCAGCTACAGTCCTCCCGATTGCAGCCCGTCTTCCCTACTGCCCCGACCTCTACTAACCTCGATCTACGAGCCATGATTCGAGCGATAATCCGCGAGGAGCTCCAAGCCCTCAGCCCTTTCTGCCGGCACGACTGCGATCATTCGTCTCCTCCTTCTAACGACGCCGGCCTCCGCCACATCATTAAAGAAGAGTTGGCCACTATCAACCACCCTGTCACACCTGATCTTCCTGCACCTCGCCCAGCACCGACTTACGCTCACGTCGCTGCATCCCCTCCTTCTTTTGTTCCCGCGCCCCAAGCACCACCCTACAACCACATCAATGCCATGATGACGGCTCAACCAACGCCCCCCTATTACGCACCTTGGCGACCTCTCGCCCAGTGTACTACTATTGTGGTATTCGAGGACATATATCTCGCTTTTGTCGCCGACGCATTCAGAACGAGCGACGTGGTTATGACGCCTTCGAAAGTGACATACCTGCATATTAAGAGCGACGACCAATTCCCAGCCAACCTCGTCGATTCTCTCCACCGCCGGTATCCTCGTCTGAACCAAGGGGGGCTCATGTATCCCGACGCCGGTCCCCTTCCCATACCGCCGCTC
Organism: Amblyomma maculatum; assembly: GCF_055883805.1. Taxonomy (NCBI): domain Eukaryota; kingdom Metazoa; phylum Arthropoda; class Arachnida; order Ixodida; family Ixodidae; genus Amblyomma; species Amblyomma maculatum. Next base: position 80,845,006 of record NC_139349.1, read on the forward strand.
TGTTTCGCCACTTCGACCAGCAACAACTGTTCCTGTCCGTAATTCGGAAAACTAAGCGATGCAGTTTCCGGAGGTGAAACTGCACTTTTCGAACTTACAAAAAGTCCTCCTCATCGCCCGTATAATATGATTTCTGTTTTAGCTGAAGGATTACCGGTCGAAGCTCTGATTGACACAGGGGCTGCACTTTCGGTTATTCATGCTGATTTGAGCCACCGTTTGCGGAAAGTAACGACACCATATGATGGACCTGAACTTCGTGGAGCAAATGGCGTCCCTCTGCACCCTTCAGCAAAGTGTACAGTTCGAGTTGTTATAGAAGGCGTCCGCCACCATGTGCAGTTTGCTGTGCTTTCACCATGTGCGCTTTTGATGATTTTTGGATGGGATTTTTTGTCAACCACTTCAGCGTTAATTTCTTGTGGCGACCGTGTCATCCATATGACAGACAGTGATTTTTCATCTGACATTTCTGCACGGCATCATTCCCTCATTGCAGCAGCTGATACTGTATTGCCTCCACAGTGCGAAACACTTATTACCGTTGTTTCTGAACACATCAGTGCCGGGGATGTACTCATCGCACCATCTCATCGTCATCTTGCACGTGTAATCGCCTTCCCATCAAGTCTTGTACGATTCCGCAGCAGCTCAGCGATAGTAGCTGCCACGAACACTTCCCGTGAATCCCTCGTGCTGACTAAAGGAACTTCCCTGCCATGCATAGTGAATGCTCACCCTATATCTATGATGGTGCTCACTGCCCCGCTACCTCCGCAATGTGATTCATCGCTAGTCTCTCTTTCCATGCTGTCGAAGACAATGAATCCGAACCTCATGCCGCACCAACGTCAAGAATTGCTGCAATTGGTTCAAGCGCACCAAGCCATTTTTGATGCCACTTCCCCACCAGTAGGACGGACTAGTGTGGCACATCACCGCATCCTTACCGAAGGTAACTCAATTGTACGCCCAAGACCTTATCGGGTTTCTCTCTCGGAACGAAAAGTAATTGAAGAAAATGTCTATGACATGCTCCGTCGCGATATTATTCGTCCATCAACAAGCCCATGGTCCTCCCCAGTAGTATTAGTTAAAAAAAAGGACGGATCGGTACGATTTTGTGTTGATTATCGCGCACTCAACAAAATTACCCGCAAAGACGTCTACCCGATGCCGCGCAATAATGACGCCCTTGACTCTCTCCAAGGTGCCGAATATTTCTCGACCTTGGACCTCCGCTCAGGTTATTAGCAAATACCTATGCACGAGGACGACAAAGAAAAAACCGCTTTCGCAACTCCCGACGGACTTTACGAGTTTAATGTTATGCCCTTCGGCCTTTGTAACGCACCCGCAACATTTGAAAGAATGATCGATACTGCACTTCGTGGCCTCAAATGGAGAACCTGTTTATGTTACTTAGATGACATTGTTATCTTTTTGTCAACTTTTACCGACCATCTCACGCGCCTGAATGAAGTCCTCACGTGTCTTGCTTCAGCGGGCCTTCAGCTCAACACCAAGAAGTTCCACTTTGCAGAGAAGGAAATTAAAATATTGGCACATCTGGTTAGCCATGACGGCATTCGCCCAGACCCTGAAAAAATAATCGCGGTCTTGAACTTTCCTCGTCCGCAACGGACTACAGATTTGCGCAGTTTCCTCGGCCTGGCGTCCTATTTCCGGCGATTTATTAGACATTTTGCTCCTATTGCTGCGCCACTTCATCAACTACTTAAAGCGCGCAGCCCTTTCGTGTGGACTGAACAGTGCAACACTGCTTTTACCGACCTAAAGCACGCCCTCACATCAGATCCAGTTCTTGGCCACTTCAGCGACAGCGCTCCTACCATCCTGTACACTGATGCCAGTGGTCAGGGTCTTGGCGCTGTACTTCTGCAGCGCGATGCAACTTCGCGTGAGAAAGTGATTGCCTTCACCGGTCGGACCATGACTCCAGCTGAGAAAAACTGCACCATTACCGAGCAGGAATGTCTCGCCGTCGTCTGGGCTGTTCAAAAGTTTCGCCCTTACCTATATGGTCGGCATTTCACAGTTCTGACCGATCACCATGCTCTTTGCTGGTTATCTTCTATAAAAAATTTGACAGGCAGACTTGGCAGTTGGATTCTACGCCTGCAAGAATACCATTTCGACGTAGTTTATAAATCGGGTTGCCAACACCAAGACGCCGACGCTCTTTCTCGCTGCCCGGTTTCGGAATCAGTCTGCTGTTTTTCTTCACAATGCATTTCCACCTCTGACCACAGCCGATCATCGCTTCCACCGACGCATATCACTGCACTTTCTTTTGACGGCTCTGTGAACAAGCACGCTCTCCGCTCACAGCGATTAGCTGATGCCTACTGTCGGCCCATCATCGACAGCCTTATCGGCGCTGCGAGCCCACCCAACGCTAGGCTTCGCCGACAGGTTCGCAATTTCAAGCTTGAAGATGGCATACTACGCCACTACGTGTATTATCCTGATGGAACTCGCTGGCTCCCTGTCGTACCGCGTGTGCTTCGCCCACGTATATTAGCGGCTTTCCACGATGACGCTACTGCAGGTCACCTTGGGTTTAACAAAACATACGACCGCGTGAAAAGACGATTCTTTTGGCCTGGCCTGTCTACCACCGTAGCTAAATACGTTGCTTCCTGCCACCTGTGCCAACGTCGCAAGCGGCCGACATTCTTCCCCCGGTGGTCTTTTACAGCCCCTTCCCTGTCCCGCCACACCATTCGACGCAGTCGGCATCGACTTATATGGTCCCCTACCTCTCTCCAATGGGGGTAACAATTGGGTTATAACAGCTGTCGACCGCCTTACACGCTATGCTGAGATGGCCCCTGTACCGACTGGTTCCGCTGAAGAGGTAGCTAATTTCTTTTTGCGGTCAATTGTATTGCGTCATGGCGCTCCTCGGGTGCTTCTGAGTGACCGCAGGACGGCCTTCTTATCGACAGTCGTATCCGAAGTTGTTCGTGCGTCATCCACCCTCCATAAGCTACCATCCCCAGACTAACGGTCTGACTGAGCGATTTCACCGCACCCTATCGGATATGATATGCATGTACATCACACCGGATCATCGAAATTGGGATACTGTTCTACCATTCGTCACATTCACCTATAATACTGCAGTACAGCGGACTACCGGTTACTCCCCATTTTTCCTCGTTTTCGGCCGTCCTCCCACGACAATCATTGACACTTCCTTCTTCTCTACGCCCGACTACTCCTCATCATTACCAGCCCAGTTCTTATCCCGTGTGGCCAAATGCCGTCATCTTGCCCGCCTCAATACAGAAGCGTGCCAGCAAGACCGCAAGAGTCGCTACGATTCGAAGCATCGCGTGGTCTCTTTTCGTCCTGGTGACGAAGTACTGCTCTATACACGACTGCACACCCCTGGCCTTAGTGATAAATTTCAGCGCTGCTATCTTGGTCCCTACAAGGTAATCAACCAAACTTCCCCAGTAAACTACCAAGTCACACCTGTTGATCCCCCAGCTGACCGATGTCAACGTGGAACTGAAATTGTTCATGTATCTCGCTTGAAGCCGTTTGTGCGCCGTGGTACATCGGTTGGTTAGGAGCGGCCAGGCTGGCCGCTTCCGACCCCCCGGGCAGATTGTGCGAGCCTTCCACTGATCTTTCATTTGTACATACCATGATCTTCTTCCTCCTCTTGTACATACCATCATCATCGTCCCGCGGCGCCGGCTCCGTCGCGCGCTTGGGTTTTCTCCATCAGATTAAACGCTGACACGGCATACCTTGCCTTGCCTTCACGACCTTGCCGTCTGGACCTGGCCTTCTTTCACAATATTTATATTTTATGTGGATTGAAAGTTATTGTGGTTTAGCTATAGGGTGCGAACGGAAAAAGTTAGACACTTACTTCGAACTTTTTTAACGTATACATTACGCTAGCTCCACTGTTCGCATTTTCCGGAAACTCGTTATTAGAAGATTGAAACTGACAGAAATTAGTATACTGTGTGGAGGTTTCTACGGGGCTGCAGCTCTGCTTTCAGAGCCAAACGCCTCTCCGCTAGCTCAGACCATTAGGCATTACGTTGGGCAGAATCGGCGATGTCTGAATACACGCTTGATAGAGCACCGTGATTTCAACCTGGTCCTTCACCGTCAAAACTATATAGTGTGGAAACGAGACTTTAAGGGCACGCGTATTTTTTACTGAAATCCTAATCAAATATCGCGCGAAGTGGCTGATGCATTTTTATCTGGCAAGACGGGAAGACGTGTGACAAAACCTTCGATTAGCCTTCACAAGACTGAGATTACGTGGTTGCAATCAGTGTTCACTCTGCCAAATTGATGGGGTTTTTTTTGCTCACAAGCTCTAGGTTACTGTGGCTAAGAAAACATTTGGATAATCATGGTATATGTTTATTATTTCTCTTCCATGAATTTGACGTTCTTTGTGTGCATAAAACGCAGTCCGTCCTGAATAAAACTTCATTTGCTAGTCAGGGCTGTGGTGTCTCACTTCTACCCTGCCTATCTGTGTTAACCGCGCGGTTAGATCATGTCTCCTTTGTCTCAGACCACACTGGTGACCTCAACGAACGACACGCACAGGAAGAAGCAAATGGTTATAACCGTTTATTGGAGAGCTCTGCACTCGGTCTTCCTCGGCAGTGTGATCATGCAAGCAGACAGAGTTTAAGAGGGGTTCACCTGAGCCCGTGCACGCGTACTCCCGCTCCGGTCATCCCGTTGACACGCTGCCCGGTCGCTCATCGACGCCTCATTGCACATTCACCCACTACCACAGTGCCACACCCATTACGCGCCGCCGCCTACGTATAGACTGGAGAAGAGGGGAAAAAAGGCTGCCCACGTGATCTTGAGCAGGTAGCGCCGTGCTCTTCCAAAGCCTCCTAAAATACTTTTACTCCGTAGCTCTCTACGCTTAACAAAGTAACTGACACAATGGAAAAGTTTCCGACTACTTTCGAAACTGTCCTAGCTAAACTCGACACGCTTACAACCAGGGTTAACGCACTAGCATCCCCTAGCAATTTGATATCTCCAACGCCAAATGCAAGCTATTCGCCTCCCGCCCACACAGCATTCTCACGCCCAGCTGACGTTGCTTCGGCGCGTCCGTCCCCCAGCAGCATTCTCCGACCCAGCGTATTGCATCCCTCGCGAGCGGAACCTTACCCGATACGCGATGGCTAGTACACCTGTTATAGTGTAGCAATGGAACTGCAGGGGATTCCGAGCCAAGCGCAAGGCTCTGGAATATGCAGTTTTGGCCCAAACAAACAGGCCGGTAGTCATAGTACTTCAAGAGACGAATACAGAAGTAAAGCTTGCAGGGTATATACAGCATACAAAGAGAAAGTGTCGGCTGAGTGCCGGCCGATCACAGCTACACTTGTACACCGTAATCTAACTGCGAACCAACTGGATTTGGGAACACCGGAGGTCTCTCATACATTTATACAAATCCTGCCGAACAAACGAACACAATCTCCCCTTTACATTCTAAACGTATATAGTCCACCTAAAGACAACAGCACGAAAATAGCCACACTCTTCCGTAAGGCGCATGTAGCCGCTCATAATGGAATGTTGCTGACTGTTGGAGACTTTAACGCACCCCATGCAGAATGGGGCTACCCAGTTAACAGTAGAAAGGGAACTAAATTATGGGAGACAGCCCAGGCGCTAGGGCATACTTTACTCGTCGACCCTGATAAACCTACGCGCATTGGTAACAGTGTAACCAGGGATACGTGCCCTGACCTTACCTTTGCCAGAAATATCCCCGATGCGAGATGGGAAAACCTAAATACAAACATAGGAAGCGACCACTAGGTACTATGTACCACTTTCCGAGCCACGCATTGCAAAATGCGTCGCCAGGAAGTGAAGCACACGAACTGGGACGCCTTTAGATATGTCCGCTCGCAAAGGCCAGCGGAAAGTATAGTAGATTTAAGACAATGGACGGAGCGTCTGTTGCAAGACGCCGCAAACACTTCAAAAACTGTTACCCTGAAGGACAGCAGTCCCAGCCCGGACGCTAAGCTAGTGCACATGATTGAAGCACAAGGAAGTATCCATGCTCGATGGCGTAAAAATAAGCACAACCGACGTTTAAAAATTCGGCTAACCCGGCTTGAAAAGGAAATCGAGGCTTACTCGTGGGAACTTAGCCGAGAACAGTGGCATCAGACTTGCGACCGCCTTAATGGGCAACTGGGCAACAAGAACAAGTGGTTTTTACTTAGATATTTACTGGATCCTACGAGAACTAAGGCAGATTCCCACAAGAGCCTACATAGGATCTCGCAATCTTTCCAAGGCACCGACGAAGAGCTCATGACCACTTTAAAAGATAAATACATTAACACCTCCCAGGATATACCCACGCCAGATGGGTACTCAGGATTGGATAATCCTCGCATGGATAGCGTCTTTACCGTAGCAGAGATTAGGGCTGCTCTTAACCAAATTAACACCGCCTCGGCACCAGGGGAAGATTGCATCACCAATAAGATGTTGCGCAATTTAGAAGACCAGTCAGTAGAGGCTCTTACGGACCTCTTCAACAGGTACTGGACAGAGGGCAGCGTCCCTGAGGAATGAAAGCACGCTAAAATTATTTTCATACCTAAACCGGGCAAAAGACTCGAGATGGGGAACCTCCGCCCAATCTCGCTAACGTCATGTCTCGGGAAGGTAATGGAACACGTTGTCTTAAACAGGCTCTTTATGCACACCGATGCGGAAGGCATGTTTCCCCCGTCCATGATTGGGTTTCGAGCAGGTCTTTCGACTCAGGACATTATGTGGCAAATTCAACAAGACATTCTAAATACAAATCGCATAAGAGCCACGCGAACCATCCTGGGACTCGATGTGAGTAAGGCCTTCGACAATGTGTCACACGCTTCCATCCTCAATCACCTCTCACAGTTAAACGTAGGCAAACGGACATACGACTACATCGCTGCCTTTCTTAATGCGCGTACGGCTACGCTCCATTTCGTTGACAAAGTTAGCGACAAAATTACACTAGGGACGAGAGGAACACCGCAAGGCGCCGTACTTTCACCTTTTCTCTTCAACATCGTTATGAGCGGCCTCCCGCGTCTGTTAGATGATATCCCACACATACATCATTCCATATACGCCGACGACATCACCATATGGACCAATTCTGGCTCCGATGGAGATATTACAGAGTCATTACAACGAGCTATCGACACGCTACAGTCTTATGTGCAGGAAAACGGCCTTACCTGTTCACCGGCTAAATCAGCACTATTAGTTATAAGGAACAAACAAGCTTCACAGGTAAAACCAGATTCTGGAGAACCTATCCAGTTACTCGTTGACAACCATCCGATACCCCCGGTAGCCACAATCAGAGTTCTCGGAATGTTGATTCAGAATAATACGCAGAACACAGAAGCTATACGCCGGCTACGCGTCACGGCGCACCAGATAGGTGGGCTGGTGAGACGCATTGCCACACGTCGCAGGGGTATGAGAGAAGCCGACCTGTGCAGGATCATTCAAGCCTTTATGATAAGCAGAATCATGTACGCTTGCCCGTACTATCATCTGCGTCGTAGGGACGAACATGCACTTAATAGCATAATTAGAACAGCATACAAAGCGGCCCTTAGCTTACCAGTATACGCTAACTCAGATCGACTACTGCATTTTGGAATTTTTAACACGCTATCTGAACTAATTGAAGCCCATAAGACAGCACAAGTGACCCGCTTGTCACGCAGCCTTGCGGGACGCGTAATTCTCGACAAGCTCCACATACACCCCACTGAGGAGGTGTGCGCAATATCCCATTTATCGGCTGACATAACTAGTAGACTAGTTGTTAAACAAATAGCCAAAAACATGCTACCAGGTAGACATGATGCCCGCAGGAAGACAAGGGCACAGACCCTTGAGAAACAGTACGAGGACGATCCACAAGCAGTGTACGTGGATGCAGCTCAACACATCAAAAACGGAGCATATACGTGGCATGTATGGCCACTCCAAAGTCAACCTTCATTAACGGCATAGCATGTCATGCTAGCTCCATATGCGAGGCAGAGGAAGTAGCTATCGCACTGGCCATCGCGGATCCTTGCACCAAAACTATTCTAAGCGACTCAAAAAGCGCCGTTCAAAATTTCGCCAAAAATTCTCTAAGCGCACTCGCGGCGCGAATTCTGCGCAACCGATCTCTCAATCACAACATCAATCCCGTATGGGTTCCGGCTCACGCGGGTAACTCCGGAAGCGAAGGGGTCGACCGTCTAGACCGAGGCTTAACCAACCGGGAGACGGGAGATCTATCGGGAACGGACGCGCCCGTCGAGGCACCGCGCACATACGCGGAGGTAACAAACTTTTATCGCGAGCTAAGATGTACGTACCCCGCCCCTCACCCCGACCTCGACCGGGCGCAAGCCACGACACTCAGACGCCTACAAACAAAGGCCATTCTTAGCCCCTACCGATTTTCGTTAATTACGAACGGAGAATTCAACCCTGCATGCCGGCACTGCGGTGACGGGACGCAGGCCACTCAAGACCATATACTGTGGGAATGCGCCAGCAATCCCCCTCCAAAGACACTCTTGCCAGCTCCCTCAGCGGAGGAATGAGACAAGCTGTTGGCCAGCCCAAGAAAAACTACGCAACTGGCCCTCGTCACGCGAGCTCAAGAGGTCGCTCCCGACTGGAGGCCACCCTAGACTCGCCCCAGCCCGAAATAATTCCTTTCATTTCGTGGCAATAGAAGTTGTTACCACCACCTAAAATACTTTGGCTTTGTCTTTTCTTCTCTCCTGCTGCCACGGCGTTGCCACGAGGGGAAGGGCACTATAGGCGTGCTGGAGAGGGCTGGCGAGGTTGTACGGCTTTCCACAATTGTCTGCAAAATATTTTTATGTTCATTGTTTATTGTTCTCAGATATCTTTTATTCTTGCTTTTTTAACTACTGTAGAAACATTGGCATTTTAGATGGCGTTCAATTAGATTCAAGTGGTGGCTTATTTTAGCTCATTCTTCAAGTGAGATTTCTCCGTGCCTTTATTGATTGATATTTAGCTCAAACCAATTTTTATCCGGTACAATATGCCCTGAGTTGCTGCTGCGCCACCACTGCAAAACGTATGCCGCTTAATCCAACATGTGGCTGGTGTAATGTGGCCGGGTGGGCCGTTTGTGAGACTGAAACAAGCTTCCATCATTTCTGACTCTTTATAGCAGAGAAGAGAAGAAAGTTTTCGTCAAGGAACCTAATTTTACGGGTTCCGCCGAGCGCAAGTAGCTTTCCAGTACTTCTCAGGTGCCGTAACGCCTTTCTGGCTAAAATTCCTGCATACTTATTTTCTCTTTATTGCTCTCTCCATGGCCGGCGTCATTTTTTTTTTTACCACGCCAGCTGTCAACAAGAGAGGCATCCTAGAAGGAAAGTGAAAGGCATATACGGCGGAAGGCGCGTCAGTAGTCCACAAAAAGCATTTCGTTAATTTAAACGGGAGAGAACCTCCTGCGAATTTATGTCGCTGATAAGGAGAGGCTAGCGTACTCTATGCAGTCACTGCACGCACGCACGCAGGCTCACTCACTCACTCACTCACTCACTCACTCACTCACTCACTCACTCACTCACTCACTCACTCACTCACTCACTCACTCACTCACTCACTCACTCACTCACTCACTCACTCACTCACTCACTCACTCACTCACTCACTCACAGACACACAAACACACACGCTCACAGACACACACACACACGCTCTCACAGACACGCAAGCAGGCCCGCACAAAACAGCAGTAAATGCTGTGGCAAACCAACAAGAATTTGACAGGCTCAGAAGTTAATTATTGTACTACCACACATCCCCCGCCTTCATCCGCTCCCGTCCCGTCTTAAGCTCTAGTTTATAGTTTTGTGACCGTGTTAGGTACTGCGATCCCACCGTAAAAGCAACCACGGTGAACCTACAGCAGGCGACTTGGTAAGGGATTTTTGGCGCCCGTCTTGCCTTTACGATCAGTGCCGCACGTCCGCTTTCCCCTTTACGACAAGTAAAAAGCCACGACGTCAGAGCAGATGTGATGCAGCTGGCTTAGATGCGACGGAGTGGTCGGACAGTAACAGCGCGTGGAGAGCGTGTAGTATCCTTCCGAGGCCGCTGTTTGGCACTTTATTTGCTATTTTCTCTCTCCTTCTCTCTCCTTCCGATTTATTTGTGGAGGCGCCCGGGGTCTAATGTCGTGTGGGAAAGTCGCGCTTCTGGGGTCAACAAGTGTCAACAAAGAGGTCACGGCAGTGACTATGATCCCCGGCTGTGTGACGTTTGTTGTCCCGCAGCTCCTATTGTTTCGAGGGGGGGGGGGGGGGGGGGGGTTCTCCCAGCCGTTTTCGCCGCGCAACTCTTGCGAAGTAAATTACAAACACGCCCCATAGATCAATAACTCGGTGACCTGAGCGGACTTAGAGAAGCGTTCATACAAACTGCAAGCAACTTTAGAACTCACGCGTCGGCACAGAAGAAAAAAAAAAGCAGAGCGTTGGGGGACGAGATTCTAAAGCCCATATTTACAAACAAGAGATAATGGATGCAGAATGACTTTGAGCTGTACACATGGATTGCTTCGCTTTTGCTCATCTTGCATTTGTATTGAAACAAACACTGAAGCTGCAGAGGTGTGTCACTGTGAACTGTTTAATCCTCCCTATATTTGGCTTTAGAAGCATTTTTGTACGTTGGCTGTAAAGTGATAGTGATGACACGTATGCTCTCTATCAAGCCTTTGTTGGTGTTTCGGTGTTCGTTGAGGGCGCTGCTAGGAAATCGTGAACAGTACTGAAAATCACGTCAGCTTCCAGTGCAAGCTTTTCTTTTTGTGCATTCTTGTGGTGCAACATGTCCAGAAATTCTCTGTTTTAGATACCTATGACACAAGCCCAAAAACGTAATGATCTGCAAGACGCGGTCGTTTGCACAATCATTCTGATACCGTCGCTCCATTAGCTCTCCCTCAGTTTTACTACTCAGACAGCATCCTACTCCTCCAAGCTTGCGGACGGATCGCAAGTACTATCAAAGAGCAGCACTTACTCTCCGGCCTCTGCCAATATGTCGCTTCACCCGGGCGTAATATGGACCCCCATAAACAACCACAGCCGGGAAAGCCAGAGCCATCGTCCAGACCGTTACTCACCAGATGGAGGAAAAACTTGTGAAGCATAAAACATTGCCGAGGGTCATCGGCCGCTCCATATTGGCTAGGTCGCTGGCGGTGGTCAGTATTTTACGTAAAAGCGGGATGAGATGAGGTCGTTCCAAACAGCATACCCGAAAGCATATTTATACTATTTTGCATCAGCCTCGCGAGGCTCTCTGTATCCCTAAACAGAAATCATTTTTACTAGACTGAAATTCTCGGCAGAATTGAGGAGTCGTAAAACTTTGCCCGGTTATATGTTTTATGTAAAGAGCCCATAAATGTAATCAAATAAAGTATATTTGGCTAAAAAAGGTTTTTTTCCTACAAAACATAAATATGTTACCACCGATTGAGGAAAGCCTTATGAATAAAAAATATTTCAGAGGTTTTGTTTTTCATGGAGGGAAGAGGCGGAAGTCTCTCAACGAGGTAGCGAAATAAGGTTTGAAAAACATGGACGATTAGAAATTTTGTCGAAACTCTTGAACCATTATTATTTTTTTTTTTTGCACCAGGAATCACTATGTATTGCCTCCTTTCCCTCATTGTTAGGAAGGATAGAGAAAGAGTGAAACTCTATTAGAAAGGAACAGACTCAAGGGATCCTGACCACATACCACCAGAACGTGCGGTTCATCTTATCGGTCCGCAGCCAGCCAGCTGCTCAGTGTACAAGAAACGAAGAGAGGGGGCACAAAAGGAAGGCAGAGGTTCTGAGGGTACATTGTGAATTTTATTGCTTAATTTACTCTCTTACAGTGTAAAATGTCTCTCTTTTTTATGTAATAAGTTTTTCTGTCATCTGTCCACCAGTTTGTAAAGAAGGCCAAGGACACCTCAAGCTGCGAACAAGCAGCTTTTACTTTGGCCCTGTCATTTTGTTTGTAAATAGGACCAAATAAATAAAAATGAATTTATTAATGCAAATGAAAGAGAAGAGGTACAAAGCGGCAGGCTATGGAAGGGTGATTGACGACTGTAGCTATTACAGACATGAGATATCTAAGACCGATTAGATATAAAAAGCGGCGTGAAGACATTTAAGCTTAACATAAAAATTGGCGTAAGCAGCCAAAGTATAGTGCGTGTAACCCATATTCGGTAACATACTCGGGATCCAGAGTATATAATAGCACTAGGAAAACGTATTCGAAAGCGCAGGAGAACGATGAAATGCCGAAGGTTAGAAATTTGCTTTGATCAGTGTTCAGTCAGCATTGATACCTGGGTGATTGTAGCTCTTCGGTTATTTTGGTGCACCCCTTAGTGCATATGCGAGGCAGGTTTATTCTTGTGCAATCTTTTAGTCAGCCCTTTTGCTGAATATACTACTTCAGTGTGCACTTGCTGCGTGTATGCTCGGTGACTGTTTCACCTCAAGTGAATCTTCTCTGCGTGTTGTCAATTTGTCGCCGTAAAGAATAAGATGCCTCCTACCGCGCACTGCTTCAGATGAAGTAAACTGCACAGAAGAAGAAAAAAAAAACGAACTTTACTGACTGTCTTCGAACCTAATACTTAGCATGGTGCGCTACGAACACAGAGCTAGTCCTCTAAGTAAATATCATGGATTCGGTGTCCCTCGTCCTTTATCGTAGTCATTTTAGCATTAATTTCTTAAGTTCAATGCGAACCGCATGCATGCCTTCAGATCAATAATAGCATTCACATGCTGGCCAGTTAGAAACCTACCACTTTACAAAACAGAAGACATCTTACTGACTCGTACTGCCTTTCGCGCTGGTTATATATATATATATAAATATACATATATATGTGTATATATATATATATATATATATATATATATATATATATATATATATATATATATATATATATATATATATATATATATATATATATATATATATATATATAAAATAAAGTAGATACGCGGATGTATGTACAGATATTTACAAAAGGGTAGCTGACCAGACGAACAACTTCATGCCAGCGGCACCCAGCACTTAGTCGTCGCCGTCCCTTTACTTTACATATATATATATATATATATATATATATATATATATTATATATAAAATGATTTGCACACCTCGAAGTGCTCACGTCGGTTAAAGGAAGCAAGCTGCAGCGTTTTTCTTTTTATCGCAGTATGTAAACAACGCGTGCTCACTGCACGAGAACTCATTGTCAAATGGCATTTATTTTTCATCGACCAGCACGTTTGCCTGACTCTTACCAGGTTTGAACAAATATAGCGAAGTCTAATTACTTCGATGAGCTTCATATTGTAACGTTAGGAAGTCAAAGGTTGCGTCACCGTAAAATGATACCTCCGGTGAGGCTGTTGGCGGAAACAGCTCTGTCCTACGGAGAAATAGCAACAACAACAGCAGAAGACCGCCATTTTGTGGAAGCATATAAAGATTGAGGCACTAGCGGTTGATGAAGGGCAGTTTGCGATGCAGATGAGAATAGGCAAAGAATGCAGGCAGCGCTCAGCATACCAGAAACTGTGCCTAAATAACACACTATGCAGGTGTTGTAGTGTGACATACAGCCTACGCATGTGCTGGTAGTTGTGGTTACATTAAAAAACAATAAAATTGGTCTGAAAACAAAAACATCGGATGCCATCAGCGAGCGGCGTCCGTTATGTAATTTTGCGAGTTGCAGCGGCGTAAATAAGGACAGAAGCGATAACGAGGGGTCGCCCTTATAGGTGTGATAGCGAGAAAGAAGAGTAGAAGAGCTGCATATACCGCTTGCACACAACACCCATAAACAAAAAAGTTTGCCCTGCATTCGAGTGACCGCAGTAATAGTAAATTTATGAATACTCTCTGCCGGACAGTCTTTTTGTCCAGAGAAGTTTGCTGCTTCGCCGTTTATTGGGGAGCCGGACCGAAGTCAGTTCCTCGTACCTTCGAGAAGTCTGAAAGGCTGGGAGTGCATAATGAGTCCCGCGACGCGACGTACCCCCTCATCTGGGCATTTACCTTGCGGACAAAGGCCCCAGCTACAAGTTGCGAGGGTATCATGCCCGGTAAACTTAAATTGCGCGCATAGCACACTGCTCCATCTGCCTGCGCCGGGTGCTCGGCTTCTTCGAATATAGAACACGTCGAGAGTTCTGAATAATGCGCGGATACCCGGTGAGGAAAAAAACTTGCGGCCGATTTGCATAGTTAAGCAAATGCGAAGTAGGTTCGTAGCACTGCTTAACCTTTGTACTTCACCACTTAAAGCACGGCGAACCTGCGCCGCAGTGCCAGACTTCATCCATTGCAACGCAGTGCTTCATCCGTTGCAACGCGAAGCAAAAGCGCGGCGCTGCCGCGTCGTCAGCTTTCCTAAAACCATCTTCAGAAATGAACGAAAGCAGGCACAATGGACCTCTTTACAATGCACTGCTCTGTGGCCGAAAAGTTTCGGGTGTGATCATAGGGGGAGAGAAAGAGAGAAAAGTTGGAAACGCGCTTGAAGGCGAGCGTCAGCTAAGGCGCAGAGGTAAGCACAAGCCGCTTCACGACGCGGCGAGCGGCTCGGACCTGAGGTCCAGGGAGCACTGCGCATGCACGTCTGCTGTCCGTGAAGGCTGAGGAGTGACTGATGCGAGGGGAGAGATGCCGAGGTTGAGGACGCGTGAGGGACACACGACTGCCCGCTCCGGTGTAACACACGCTTGTGCAACGCTGCCCAGTGACGGCCGCCAAGTCCGCAACTGACACGCCACTCTGTCACTGGGTGCATGTATGCGGCCGCTCCACCCTCTCAGTGGGAAGTCGCATGATGTGGGCGTCGCCACTTTTCCTTCCTTCTCTTCGCGTTCACGAGAGACTGACACAGAGAGAGCGGCTTCCGCTGCACCTAGGCGGGGCCCGTTAGCCTCCTCAAGGCTGAGCCGCGCGACGCGCGAGTCGCCACCTTCACTTTCTCCACTTCAAGTTCACGAAAAGAGAGAGAGAGAGAGAGATAACGGCTTCGGACAGACTTCGGCGAAATCCATGATTGCGGCTAGTAGTGCTACGCACTACAACAGCCTGTCAATAATGCCTAATCAGTATTCTCAGTGAGCGCGGTGTACTCTGTGTTCTCTGCTTTCTCAGGAGCATTGTCACCCCACCGTGGATAGCTATAGAGGAGCACACAAGCCTTTAAGCCTGTCTGCTCAGAGTATGCACCGAGGATCACCATGATTCTGTCGCGGGTGGGCGCAATGCTACTCGCTCATAAGTGATGATATCAATTGCACTGCAAGCAGCGAGTGTCACGACTCGGCTACAGTTGCCCACTGATGTAATCATTGCACGGTGGCCTCAGATGTACCATATATTGACTACTGACTAGCTTCCCATCGAGTCAGGCGTGGTGCAGCATAGTAACTAAATCATGTTTGCGCCATTATCCATGTACTTACCCTCAAACTCGTCCGTCCGCCTCAGGTTACGTGTCACTTTGGTCACTGAAGTGTCACTTTGGTCACTGAAGTCATCAAGTGTGCACTGTATAAATGCATAGCATTTCGCTAAGCGCTTTTTTAAAGATGGGTTTTAGTAGAAGACAGCTGCCTTCGGCCTTGAACTGTCAGCGATGATTCTCAGCAATATCGGCGATAAATACGCCTGAGACCTGTTGAAAAGCAGGTCGTGAAGATCCCGAGTCAAGAGCTAAGATCCTGATTTGATGGTAGATGAATTGCTCACTGAACTAGCATCCGTATCAATTTACGATCCTGAACATACCATCGTTGTCACCGAAGCCGCACAAGGATTTTTCGAGCAACGCGCGGTCGGGAAAAGAGAGCGGACAGAAAGCTCGTGACAGATACGCTGCGATTTGGGGCGTCGGCTCGAACTCATAGCCTAATTAGACTATTTCTGGCCGCGTATTTTTAGCTTCGTCTCTGTGAGGCCCCAAACGTTATTTCCGCTGCAACGGTTAAGGAATGGCATCCTCGAAAATATAGAAACTGAAATAAATATTTCACTTGCAGTTGGCTACAAACCCGCTGATGAATAAGGAACGGGATTACAACTTAGTTAAAAAAGCAAGCATTCAACTTAGTCGAACCTCCTCTGTGTTCGCACGCGCGTCACCATTGGCAACACTATGTTAAAGAATTGACTTGGCTAGGACCTTTCTGATCCACCTGGTAACAAAGGGAAGCCTCAGTACAAATTCAATCCAATCGAATCCAAAAAACGCATTTCTAACTGAAAATTCTATGTTAAGCATTTGTAATCAATTTATTCGCCGCACCATATTTAGTTGGTGGATTTGTAGTTTACGAGCACTGTGCGCACTTCCTTTGCTTCCCTATCGATTCAAACTTCGCAGTTAATATCTGCATTACTTGCATCTATAACGGAAGCGAACCGCATACCAGCCGCTGAAAGCCCAAGAAACTTCCACCATCGAGGTTCCGGTGGCAGTCTGACGACAGAAAAAGTAGCAAAAAACCATCTCCCCACGTTAACTGGAAGGCCGTGCAGCGATGGATAATTAACTATGGCAACACCCAGTCCCGCGGTCCTTTCGGAAGCCCGTGATTGAGCTTTTCCTTTTTTTCGGCCCGACATGCTAATATATCATCCAACTAGACGCACGAAGCCCTCTCAGTTGTAAAGACGTGTCTATAGGGCTACTCAACCAGCCACCGACCCCGCATATGCACCGAGGAAGCCCTGTCTGATTAATTGGAACGGAAGGCTAATGGTTCGCAGCCTTCAGAGCGGAATCAATGAAGCCACTGCGGCGTCGCACTCCACGTGCGCATCCCGCTCGACCATCAAACGAGCCGGGCTGGCCTTGTAAATTATCGCCGGCCTTCATTAGAGACCTGCGGGATAATTAAAAATGCCACGGCACTCGGTGCTAGCTGAGCAACTCGCTCATTCACTGGTGAAAATAAACAACAAACGGAAGCTTAACAAAAGAGAAACTCAGATAGTTTTGGAAAAAAAAAATTCTAAATCAGAGTCTGGATATGTTGAAAGCATGGAAGAAAAAAAGCAGGGACAAACGAATAACCGCAGCAGCACTTCATTGAAGGAACGAATGGCGCAGTGTAATCCCCACTTTCAATGCTAATTGTAACAGGAGTGGCGCAGAAATAGGAAAAAAAATGTTGGTGATACGTAAGAGAACGATGGCAGATTAACTACATAACGGAATGTCGCTGCAATTTTAAAACTCAGGGAGTTCGGCAAAGCTGAAGAGAAAAAAAAAAAAAGACGCGCACGCGAGGCTGCACTATCGAGCTCGTTCTCTCGAAATTGAAAAAACTCTTCACCATCTGGAAGGCATGTGGAGGAACACGGCTGACAAAAGATCAGCAATCACGTGGATTAGAGGTACGTGCATCACCATCAGTGATGGTGCAAACCTGAAGCGCGGCCAGATTTCTTGCTCGTAAACAAAACCGCCGTTAGGATGATTGCATAGGAAAGCCGCTGCATGCTGCGTTCAGCAGCAATCGGGCTGGTGCCCGTCACTGTTGAGTAAACCGATCGCCTCTATACTAGCCTCTCCATTTTCTGCTTTGTCTCCGTGTCGGCGGTTCGCTTTAGTCATAAGCAGCCGTCCTGCTGCAACGTAACTGTAACAATTTCAGGTCGCTGAACGCACCGAGATACCTTTCCCAAGTCTGACTCAGGGAGCTCATATCATATTCAGTAACTGCACCCAGCGCAAACAACCTCACTAGCCCTGTCGCTTGTTCTATTTTCGATGGCGTGCGTCATTCTCCAGGGCGCCCAATCCGGGCCAGCTCCTTGATACCTGTCTGGAATCAGTTTTTCCCCCTTTTTTTTTGTTTGCATATCAGTCGCACCTTCAATATTTCTTGGGGCTGGGCAGGCTGTCGAAAATAGACGCGAATAAAATAGAGAACAAATAAAATTAAGAGAGCATACAGAAGGTAATTTTGGATTGTTGGGGATACGGTGTTATCGCGTAGTGCATATAGACAGGACAAGATGAAGGGGCTTCTGATCTCGTATTTCAGGCCATTGTTTCAGCGTTAAAGAAGAAATGATTGTTGCTGTGCAACTGCAAAAATTATTTTTCGATTACATCCCTGCTTCAGAGGGCCACACGTTTTGGAGCAACAAGTCTACACGTTTTGAATCCAGTCTACCAACTCCCTTGACAAAATGGCATAGAAAGTCGAATAGCAGGTAGAAAGTTTCAACATTCCACTATCGTATTCGCATGCTGTCAAAGCTTTAACTTATATCCAAGCGTGCTGGGTAGGGACTCATTCGTGTACTGGCCACCTAAAAGCATCCTATCCGAGCGATTCAATCAAGTAATAAAGGCGTAGGAGGTGGGCTGAACCTGCTATTCGTATTTATGCAACATTTGTGAGCTTGGTGAAAAAGGGGAGAGACATCAATGGTCGTTACACTTTTTGACCTTGGTTCGAAGTAAGAGGGCAAAAAGTGTGCGTATTTTATATCCCTACTATAGCAAAAATTTTGTGCCCACATTCGTGCTACTCTTGGATTAATTACCTTACTGCATTTCATAACCTGTAGGTATATCCCTTTATGGGACAGGTAGGGTGCCTTTTAAGAGCCTTAGGTCTTACTAGTTACATATGCCTGTTTCTCGCCCGTTTCTCCGTCGCTCTCAGATCCAAGATGACGGCCAAGGCATGTGATTGTAGCTACATCAATGCAAAAAAAAAAGTTGTTATAGTCAGTGATGAGAGAAAGAGAACCTCTCCCTTACCCTGCGTGCACACTGGTCGCCTGTGTATTGCGGACGGTGCCGGATGTGTTGCACATTTTGTTGCTGGGCTTTACCATTCCGTTTGTGTGGTTGATATAAAGCACAAATATATATGAGCCACACTTGTTGGGGACTTTATTGTAAATTAACATTTAATACGTCGACGTTTTATAGATTTAAACCTTTTTTACTCTAAGACAAAGTATTTCCGCAAAGATTTGTCACGAGAATCATGCTTAGGCTGTCTCTTTGGAAGCGTGTCTGGATTTCTCCCTTCTATTACCGTCTTCATTATCAACCCCATGTATTTGACGGACGACAGCACGCAAGCAGCCAAGCTCGAGCTCATTGGATTGGTAAGGGTTGGCGAATACTGTAACGCCATCGTTAAAAAGAAATATGACTGGATGGTTCACAAAAATGGCACTTCAGAATTCACGCTAATTGCAGGCGTGGGCGCGACATCTCCCAATGCAATAAAACTGACTAGCCCCAAAGTATCCAGGAGCAATATGAGAAGCCCATATATGCTGTCATGTTTTGCACGTATGAGAGTCTATGGGATTCTCACTACCATTGTATACATTTATCTGCCTTGGCTCAGATGGCTGACATGAACCTACCTTGTTACTCATAATATTTGGAATATATAGAGGTAGCATATATACCCCGGGTATTTTGCATCTTTGGAGCTGAGCGAAGGTGCAGCCTCACGTCAGGCAGGTTATGCTTGCAGCCTGATGGTGTTGTGTACGCGGTCCTCGGTCCTGCTGCTACTTTTTTTTTCCTCTCATCTTGCTGTCACTGATGCACAGAAGTGAGCAATGAAACGGTCAAGGCGAAAGTGAGTTTATGAGCAGAGAGCATAAATGGTTGGTTTGGTTTGTGGCGTTTAACGTCCCAAAGCAACTCAGGCTATGAGAGACGCCGCAGTGGAGGACTCCGGTAATTTCGACCACCTGGGGTTCTTTAACGTGCACTGACATCGCACAGCACACGGGCGCCTTGCTTTCCGCCTCCATCGAAAAGCTGCCGCCGAGGCCGGGATTCGATCCCGCGTCCTTGGGAACAGTAGTCGAGCGCCGTAACCACTGCGCCACCCCGGCGGGGTAGAGAGCATAAATGGCATTCCACGCTAGCACAACATGACGTCAATTCGGTCTGCCAACGCCATGTATTCGTGCTGTCTACGCCGGTGTCAAACTGCGCCGACGTGAACAGCCGTCCGACTGCCAGCGTCAGCCTCGTGTCGCTCCCCGGACGGCTTTTGGTCAATGGTCTGCAAACTCCCCTATCACACTAACCAGACGACGCTCGAATACCTCCCACCGATTTCGCACGTTTTCGTTCTCGGTCTACAGTAATAGTTATAGTGGTACGATGACATTGGGTTTCTCGGGATTTCCCCTCTCACTCTATCCATTCGCGCTGCTCGACACCTGACCGACATTTGGCGCAGAAAAATAGAAGCCGCTGAGTCGGTGACTGCTACAGCTACAACAGCCTTGGTCGTAACAGAGTTGCAGGAAGAATCATCCGCAAAAAGCCGCGGATTTCAGCGGTGCATATGTCGCCGTGGCTTCACCGCAGAAAAAAGCAGGGTGCCTATAATAACCTCTTGCGGGAGCTCGCCGTCGAAGACAGCGAAAATTGTCTCCAATGGAACAGTATGGGCAACATCACGTTCGAATCGCTGCTGAGTAAAGCAACACTACAATTCGCGAAGCGACGCTCGCGTTTCCGGGAAGCGACTCAGGCTGGAGAACGGCTCGCAATTACTCTCCAATAACTTGAAACAGGTGAGCGAGCACGGCGTCCCAAACAATTGTTGACATTGGGCACATTGCAAAGTGGAGGCTTTTACCTAAACTATTTAGTCGAATGGCACGATTGCCGCCTATAGCCAGCTGCATTTCTTGTGGCATATCTAAATTGATTGCTTCGGGATTTTCTCTCCCTCTCAATAACAAGGTCACAGTTTCCTCTACTAAGCACGCAAAATGATAACTATGGACCCCTAAGAACCTGTACATGGTGTCAATTGCGAAAGCGTGAGCGTTGCTGCTGCTGTTTAGCGACACAGAACGCGTCGTAATTTTAAGGCGAAAGCCTTTAATGGCTTACGCTGTCGTGGACAAAATCTGTCCCGCTTTTGCGGCGGCTCTGATTGGCCGAGGCGGGATGACGTCATATAGGTCTCGACAAATCACAGAGCAACACCACAATATGCGCGAATGCGTGTCTTATATGGCCACATACCAATCAATGATCAATAACGAATTGAAGAATAATTAAATATTACTTAATTAACGACTACATAAGTAATTCAATAATTAACAAATAAAACTACTTAGTTATTTGCAAGTAATGAATTATCTACTTAATAAATTATTTTTTATTATTGACTGATATTTGGTGACTAATTAGTGTCAGTTGCATAGAGAATGCGGCAATCAGGCTTTCGCCTTTCACTTTCAAATTCCCTCGTATTTTTTATTTTTGTGCTTTTATTTTTTATTTTTATTTTTCATTTGTTATGTGTTTTAATGCTTTGAAATTTTTACTGCCTAATTCCCATTTCATAAGTTATTTTGTATGTTTTCTCTTTAATTTTGTTTGTTTCCATTGGTGCCCTGCAGTGTCCCTGCTCTATACAAGGAGAATTGTCGACACGATATGATAAGGCCCCGCGCTGATTCGTCAGCGGGCTGCGTGATGTAGAGAGATCAAAGTGTATACGATCGAGTTGAAATGAATAGCCAGCTCGGGCAGTTGCTTCACGATCAAAGGATGAGATGAGAATCTAACGTTGTCGAACATCGTAGTCCGTCGTTCTGATTGGCGAAGCTCTTTCGTGACGTCAGAGTCACGTGGCTTCACGCGGATAATTCGAATTAAGGCTGCCATAGCTTAGCTTATGACTGACCGATGACTGACGATTACTTGATCGTTGCCACGTCTACTGCAACTTTGACTTGACATTTGATTTAACCTTTGAACTTTACCTCGACCATGAGTCAAACCAGTGTTCCTCAGCACATTGCCATTGTCGTAACCAAGTCAAACATCTCCGGATTTTTTTCATATCGTTATCAAATCGATGCATTTAGCAATTCCTTACTTTTGATTTCGAAAGGCCGCAAAGAACTTTATTTTCGATAAGGCTGACTCTTTAGCATTTACTCATAAAAAAAAGTTATGGCGACTTTCTACGTCGGCATACCGGAATCAATTCTCGGGAATCGTTATCGTTTATAGAAAATGATGACAAAAACGGCTAAAAGAAATCGGTCGAGGCAGTGGTCGTGTGGTACTCTACCTTTCTCTTCCGTTTTCTACAGTACTTGCGGTAATATGAAGATTTTACAACGATAGTTACCGATATATCTTCCTCGTTTTTACGACGTATTCCGTCCGGATATGAGCAGACTCCCTTCTGCATAAAGCATCTGAATTCAGCCCTCTGGTATACAAAACTCCTAAAATGGCGCCTAAATTAACGAGGTAGCAGGAGATGTGTTGTGCGAGCCAAGACACGAATTGATTGAGCGAAAATATTTATTTTTCTGTACTCACAGCACTATACTTTCCTCCGGAGATGAAACAGCAAAGCCATATGAAAACAAATGCGTTCTGTTCTCGTCAGCGGTGGCAGTTTTTTTCACCCTAGTCACCGCGGACAGTGGAACTTTAAGGCATACGTGGGCCATGCCTGCCAGCATGAGACGATCAGCACGGTTCAAATCTCGATCAGGCAAAACATCGTTGGTCCCCTGATGAACGCTACACTTTTCGACTACAATGTAAAAATAGGGGCAGATCTGTTCTCATCGGTCCGTTGTTCAGCCACACGTAAAATGGCGATTTATTTTACAGAGGCATCTCCATAGGTAAAGTTCACCAACAGCAAAGTTACTTCATTGTCGACATCGACGACGGCGGCGTCCGTTCATTGGCCGATGATGGATGTTCGATTGTTGGATAAGGCGGGCGTCTGGCAAGACAAGAACAGCAGGCAACGATTGTGATGGAAGATGACATGGACTGTGCGCGTGATCGTACGTCACACTTGTCCCATAAGCCACTGCACCGCCGCCCCGCTGACTGCATAGTCACAGCGCCTGCGGCTACTTTCAGCGATCTTAGAAAAATAGGTCCCACATCCCTACCCGGCGTATCTCAACTTGCATGAACATCTGTGCCATGTCAGGTCTTGCTGCAATTCGTATCGCCATAAGGGTTAACGGTCGGTCAATTTTTGTACGAAAATAATATTTCTCACCAAACCTTACTGCCGGGAGCCTACGGAATGGCGTGGAATATTCTGAATTATGTGAGGTTCTATGAAGTGTATCCAGAATGTCGGCCCATGGCTCGTGTTGCTCCTTGCTTTCGTCAATAAGAAGCGACGGCTCGGGCCGCGTTCCCCACCAGAGCTCCATAGCCGCCTTTCCATGTGTCCAAAAGCTGAGAAGTGAGGTGTGCTGCGCGTGCCAGTGCAGCCAGAAAATCGCAGCCTCGTGGTCGTAAAGACATCTCTATCTCCGCACTCTGGAACAACGATGGCATCTATGTGTAGCAAAGATCATCGATTTTTTCAAGTTCTCTCTCGCTCTTGGCCAATGACGCAGTGTGTACCCAATGAAATAGTTTGGGTGTATATGGTCGAGGCGACATTTGTACGCGCCCTGGCTGGAGGCTAAGTAATGGAAGCGACTCGGAAATAAAACACGACTGCTTGCATCGCTAGTAATTCTGTGCAGAAGCTACTTTACTCGCCAGACTGCACTGCTAGCGCATCTTTAGGAGAATATTTATCGCCTCTTAAGTCTGGTCACCTTACTATGAAAGGAGCTTTTGAAACAGGTCAAGTTGCAAATCCTTATTCTCCAGGCCACTGCTATCGCAGACAAAATACCTTTTCACAGTTACCGAATGAGCTCTGTCACCGGCCAATGCCGTAAAGAGTGCTCTAGTTTGGAAGCTTCAAAGTTTTCGCAAATCTACTTTAGCATTTCCATACCCGCTGACTTGCACAGTGCACATTGATGTGCTACCGCTACCAACATTGCTATATTTCACCACTTGCATTTGCAATCTTTTATTTCGCGGCGTTCAGAAGGCTGGTTATTGTTGATCTTCTGTATAGAGTTAGCCACGTTTCTCTGAATGGTGGTTTTGACTTAGAGGAGCAAAGTCACGTTTGACAGGGTATTCTTTTCGCGCGAAATTTCTACCTAAACCGCTCATATTCAATACTGACAGAACGCGGATATGTACCCCATTAAAGAGATGTGCCACTTTGCCTCATGCCGAAAAGGGTTCCTATGCTTGAAACTTTATGGCAAACTCTGTCCTGCGTGGCGAAAAGAGCAGGCATTCAGCGACCGCGAAGAGATAGAAAACGGCTAACAATGCTTCATTGTGAAGGGACTTTCCCACATCTTTGTGAGAAAGACAGGTCGGTTTCTCCAAGTCTTTGCGCACAAGTCGTCCATGTCTTTTCTTCAACTCTACGTCTTGCTTGTGGCATGTTTCCATGATCTTCTTTTTCTACTCGTGAGTGCCATATACCCAATGTGGCTCCACCAGTGACGAAAAAAGAGGTGAATACAGCATTATTAGGGACTGACAGTGCAATGCTTGGGGATAGCAACCCATTCATTAGCAGAGCAACACCGTGTTTATATAAGTTTAAATTGTCATCATCATGAGTAGCAGACCTGTCATTTGCGGCACTGGACAGAAACCGAAATAATACGGAACAGCTCAGGGCGCACTTAAAGTAAAAGTATGTCAAGCTGTACAACCGGCAGCAGAGCACAGTAATGGTCTTACTTCAACCGCATTATTCTGCGAATGCAACAATGTACAAAAAACAAATCGTGGTAATAAATTTGCTTACGTTAGCAGTTCGCATCGAGAGTCTGCCTGCATCATAGTCTTAAACATCGGGAAAAGCATTTCAAAACACAGACCAGGAACGCCAGCAGCAAAATTATTTTTGTATCCTTTACTTCTCTCCGTTCCCCAGCAATTCTCCGGGCGGCCGTTGACATCGGCTATGAACGCCGATAATGATTATGCGTGTTTTTTAGTGAAACCACATCTGAGTGAGAGTGTCCATATGGCTGCAGAAACGTTAGAGATTTTGCAATCACGGGTCACTTAAACGCAGATCAGTTTTCACTGAAACATGCGCATAGTCATTACCAGGTTCGTAGCCGTCGTCGGCATGTTCTCGTATCGTTACTTGGCTGGACATCTTCACGACCTTCCGTAAATGTTTTGCGCACAGGCTGAACAGTCGCAGTCATCACAACGCATCATGCCCCTAATAATGATTCCTGACGAGTGCCTTGGTAGGCGACTTCCCCAATTTATTGCAAAGCATCACCCCGCATCGCTGTTCCGACGTTCGCTCGTTTCCTCGACGTAGTTAAAAAACAGGGGTACGCGCTCAAGGTCGTCCACTGGCTTCGCCTGTTCGGAGCCAACCGAGCTCGTCACATTGCGAAGCTGTAGGGGCCCCCACCATCTCCCGGAACTAGCTTGCCAAGTGCGCTTATACACGCACAACGCCACCACTAGCATCTTTACTTTCTAGAGAGACATCCGTATCATGCGTAGACCTGAAAACATGGCAGAGAGAATGGGATGGTCCGGTTGGGTCCGGTATAGCTGTGGCTGAGCTGGGAGTTTTGTTATAGGGGTTCGGCTAATTTGAACGAAGCAATGCCACATGACCGAGGGGAAGACCTAGTCCGCACATTCACCAAATGCCGCACGGAGGCAAGCGAAACTAGAGGATTATACGGCGACAGGATTAAATACGAATGAATAGATGGGAGCCTAGCACAACTGTTAAGTCGTTGTTGTTGTTGTTGTTGATCTCTGGAACAAAAAATATATTGCACGCAGGCACAATACGTGTTCGCCATGATCCGTATTTCATTCAAATGGAAATCGTATAGACGTTTAGAAGGCAAAGGTGGGTACGAAGTGGGAATGCACAACACTGTAATGACAGACAACTCGAAAAGAATAAAATAAAATAAAATGCCTAACGAATTCATAACAAATTCCACGAATCACCCTTAACGTTAGCATTTAATTTCGAGAAAGGAACCTCAAGGCAAACCCTTTTTTTTAGGTGTAGATCACTGGCAACAAAAGAGAAAAAGTTGTAAGGATTCAGCTTCCTAGCCGCAAATATTTTCGTTGTCGACTCAGAACAGCATAAATGTACATTTAGGAAGAGTAATTCTGCGCCGCAAATACATCAGTGGCACCTCACGTATACAAGGATTACATGAGCGGAAATTCCAATGACAAATGTTGATAATCCGTGCTGCCATCGACTAAATGATCACGTGATATAGGATGAAACCTCTGGAACCGGCGAATTGCTAGCATTATATGATTAGGTCGGGATGCGCACTAAGAGTCGATACAGCTAAGCAATCATCTACCGTTGAGCAGATATCTTAGAGACCGAGGCCTGGAAAACTAGACCTTTCCTAGTAAGCAAAAAAAAAAAAAAAAAACGAAGAGAAAGACTCAAAAGAGAGCTTTCTGAAGTTTAAAGCGATTCTAAACCTGATAGACAGTCTGCAAGGAGGACAGCTTGTTTTACATGCAAGACAATTTTGTACAAAAACATTCGATGGGCCAAGTTTCCGCAAATAGTAACGGAATATATAATCAGGCATGCATACATAGCTCCAAGAAAGATCATGTGGAAATATTCGACTCACGTTTTTTCACAGCTTGCAGAGGTACCTGTATTCACAAAGGAGTGAAGGGGAAATTGCTCAAAGTGATCAGAAAGAAAGCCTTTTGAATATTTAAAGCACATGTTTCGCCTGGGAAGCAAAATATGGATGTGATAGAAGATAACGGAAGCTTGAGTGTCGCAATCTTGTAAATTGCAAGGTGTTCAGATCGATGAACTTGGAAGCGTGGCTGAAAGGTTCTGTGTGAACGTAACTTGCGGAATCTGATACTGTGATCAATGCTTAGAGAGAGAACAAAAAAAAGTGTGTGTGTGTGGGGGGGGGGGGGGGGGGGGTTGGAGCATAAAAGGCAGTACTGACTTCGGAGGCCGGGTCAAATGATCGGAGGAAATTTCGCACCGTGAGAAGTTGGAAACAGAAATTCCGGCAAGGATCGATACAGGATTGCAGATAAAGTAGAGTGTTTGAAACTGATTTGGGAGGTCGAGGAAGAGACGTAGGGCACACTTTTGCAGTGAGACTTAAAGTTTAAGGTTGTAGTTCACCCTACCAAATAGCAATATGCAACTGAATGCAAGTATCGATCTCACATACGCCTATAGAAGAGAGACAGTAGCATGTCCCGACGCATTTTGGACTTTTTATTGCTTTATCTTGTCAAGCAACCAGAGCACGTTCTCCTATAAGTACATTGTCCTTAACATGACGGCGCTTTCTAATTTTGTTTCATAAGTAAAGCCTAGCTGTGTGATCGGCTACACCTGTGGAATTGCCTCGAAGGGATGTGCTAGCGGTATGTACTAAACAGTGTCAGGAGGAAATACAAGCATTCTGTATCTGTTGATATTCGAAGATAAATTATTCCAGTCTAACCAGGCTTTAAAAACATCCAGATATACTTGGGAAGTCTGGTAGCTGAGAGTAAAAAAGAAAACTAAGTTTGGGCGCGAGAAAACTCTATTATCTCAATACATAGAGATGTCCCTAACCAAGCGCTAGCTGGGGCGAAAAAAGCTGTATCATTTGCGTAAAAAAAAAAAAAAAAAAAAAGAAATCCGGATGAAGGGGGATGCCACTAACCCTCGCCATCACCTACTTGGTCAGTTCCTTCGTGTCACTTTTTTGCGTCCTTAACGTTATGCACGCGAACGCGTAATCAGCCGCCCTTTACCGCGGTGCCAGCAGCACATAGTGCGCCAGTCTCTGACATTTCATAGCTCGACTAACTGCAGAACTGCAGCCCGACTAAAGATATCCATCACATCTCTTGGCCACCTTTCTGCGATTAGGGATGGGTAACTAGGCTTAGAAGTCAGTAGTAGTTTTTTTACAACAAAATGATAATGAAAAGCTACAGCATTATATGACTCCCTTTCAAAAGCTGGCCTTACGAAGGCTTTTTACATTGCTGACAGCTACAACTAACGTATCTTGAAAAAAGCAGAACCTCCCGTTCATAAGTATCGCATCGATGCATTTTCTGCTGTTTGTATTTGGTGGGGTGAGTATAAAGCCGACAACTGGCGGTCAAACTTCGATGCGGCGCCGGCGAGTCCGTCATTTAGTTTAGTTCATATGCTACTCGCCTCGTTTGGGATCTAGCAAGTTCGAAGCGCAACACAGTACGGTAATGAGCCGTATAGGATGCGATGAAGAAGCATGCATTGATCGTGCTTTTGTAAGTCGTGATCACATGAAGTTTGGAGATACAGTGGGACTAGTTTCTTTTTTTTTTATTGCTGCAAACTGCGTAAAATTTATTATTACAACCTAGACGATAACAAACAACATAATACCAGCGCGATTTGTCGTTAGTAATCTGTATAAAAGATAAACATCAATGTAAAAAAAAATTGCGTTCGCAGTCAGTGACATGGTTGGGACCTGAAAATACCCAAAGGCGACATTATACGAAGTTAAACAGAAGGTTTTTATATTTTTAAAGAGATTTTAAAGAGATATAGGATGCACACAGGATAGTTTCTTGAGAATGTCTCTTCAAAATGTGTGTAGGCCGGATTACATTTTTTCGTATAGGTAGGAGTGGGTTCCGAATTTTTAATTAAATCCCGCCTTAGATGCAGCCCTACACACGAATTTGCAGCTCATTACAAAACCGTTTTTAATGTGAAATATTGACCAACCGGCTGAGAGAAGATAGGCCTCCGTTAGCTTGCACTGATCCATACAAAATTCTGGCGATGCAGTAGCATGTTGGCCAGGGACGATGA
This sequence comes from Amblyomma maculatum, assembly GCF_055883805.1. Taxonomy (NCBI): domain Eukaryota; kingdom Metazoa; phylum Arthropoda; class Arachnida; order Ixodida; family Ixodidae; genus Amblyomma; species Amblyomma maculatum. Next base: position 80,873,928 of record NC_139349.1, read on the forward strand.
GCTTTTCTCGCAAGGTTTGAAGAATTGTGAGAGCACCTGTCTTGCCGTTCTCAGATAAGAGGTGCCTTAGCGCCGGAAGACATCGCGCCTCAAAGTCTCACATACCCTATCGATCCGTCATCATTCATATGTCCTCCCCGGCAAATCCCCCTTCCACTCCGGGTGTCCAGAGGGAGGCTTTTTGTAATGCCTGATCGTTGTCGTGGACAAGATGTCTCCCGATTTTGCGGCGGATCTGATTGGTCGAGACGGGATGACATCACCAGCCGCCGAATTCGAAGCGACCAACCAGAAGTCTTACTCCCAATCACCATTGAATCTATACCTCGTCTCCCACCGTGGAACCGGACCTCCTTCCTTGAATCCCCAGCCCAGCGATTTACCACTGCACCACGCCCCGCATCGTGAAACGCTCTTCATAATTCCCCTTGTCTATGAGAATGATAGCGAGATTCCGCGAGTGACAAATACCGAGCCTTTCCTTTCCTGTAGACGAATTATAAAACGCCGGTGAACTTTAATGCGTTCAATGAAATCCTGGTTGTGTTGTTGTTGTTGTTGTTGTCGTTGTTGTTGTGGCTGTCGGAAAAAGGAAAAGAAAATGCACGGGCCTGCTTCTGGCTCTGTAGCTGAGCCACCTCCGCTGCCCGATTTATTTATAGGAAGGGAAAGGCGCGGTTACTGTCTCACTTGTTTTGTGTGGACACCGCAACCGTGCCATAAGGGAAGGGAGGAAAGTGGGAGTGAAAGTGGAAAGGGAGAAAGAGGAGCCGTAGTGGAGGGCTACGGAGTAATTTCGACCACCTGGGGATCTTTACCGTGCGCTGACATCGCACAGCACACGGACGCCACTTCGTTTCGCCTCCATCGAAACAGCCGCCGAAGTCGGGTTCGAACCCGGGTACTTCGGCACAGTAGTCAGGCTTACCACTGCACCACCCCGGCGGGGCACCTCCGCTGCCTCGTGCGGACAGAAGAGAAAATAGAGAAGAAAGGAGAAAAAAAGAGGGAGAGAAAGACGCGCGCCGCAACGACAGCCGTTGTCCACAACCGAAGCAGTGGCGGCTGCAATGACGGCCTACAACAGATAAAATTCGGTGGCTGGCTATCCCCTGCCGCAAGCGGCGTTGACCTAACCATCCCGGCCTTGTAGGGCCAGGAATTGCCACCTTTCACCACCTCCCCCTCCCTGGTTGCGTTCGACAAGTGGCGCGCTATGTACCGTCACGACAGGTCATGACGTGACAAGGCGATTCACGCCTGTACGAAGCTGACTCCACTGGGCGTCCGATACAGGCGTCCGTGCGCCCTTTCATTTGCCGCTTCCTCGAACGCCGCACCACACCGCAAACAGAAGCAGACCCAGATGTCTAGGAGGCGGTAATACAGTAGGCATCAGCGGCGTCTGAAATTGATTTAGAGGATAGAAAAGGCGCAGTATCTGTCACAAATCTCCACGTACACATGTGCCATGCCGTAAAGGGAGGGAGGAATGTGAAACAGCAGCCACCCTCTTTACTCGAAGCATCATTCACCGCCACATTATCAACAAAGGCGTATCAAAATGCGGCCCTTAGGCGTTCGCCTTTCACCACTTAAGTCGCCAAACTGTCTCGTAATTTTTCAGTTTTGATCAGGACCTTGGCCATCGTACGAGAACTGTCGTGGGGAGACACGCTCTGAACCATTGCACCTAACACAGCGACCGTTATAATTTGGGTCACCACAGCAATTATAGGCCGAACATACGATAACCGGACCTTCCTTAAATCACGTCGCGAAGGACAACTGTTCCTTTTCACTTGCTCATATCTGTATGCAATGGCACCTCTACAGACCATGCAAATGACGGATGACATGCTCCACACGTCCGCTAACATTTTCCCCTGCCAAAGCGACTCTGTTCACGGCGCAGATGTGATTGGACCAACCTGCTTGCATGCACTGTAGTACCCCATGAAGGCTAAGAACGCTGCGGTCGTTTAAAACGGTGTACCTGGCTGACCAGACTTGGTACAAATACTCCACGACCAAATGCACAAACTACTCCATGGCATACCTTAGTATGGCGCTACTGGGAGTTTATACAAATCAATCATACAACGGAGTGGAGCTTCCGGTAGAAGACGCTGTACAAAATATAAATGTGTCATGTCTTCGTGACAACCACAGAATCGGCAAACTGGATGCAGGCTCGCCGTGTGTGCGCCTTGCTGCGAATGGAAAGACAACCGTGTGCGACGCGATGCAGAATAATACCCTGATTTCGGCCAAACTTGAGGCTTGCTTGGCTCATTAGTGCCATGGGCCGAAAGCGTTTACAGAGAGCGGCAGTGAAATTCCGTCGTGCCTCGCTGGTTGCCATAGCAACTGTGGCGCCAGCCGCTATCAAGCAGCCGAAGGGGCGAGGGGCCAATGGAATGCATGTGACCTAACGCAGTGGGCGTTCTAACAGGAGGAGGATTAGAGAGAGCGTCGTCCGAGAGAAGAAAGCGCATCGCACTACCAATCACGTGGTGGTGCACTGCTCGAACAAGGGTCTGCGCTGAATTTTAGAGCAAACTCTACTGCTTCCATATATGTCAAACTCCAAGGTCATCTGGTTCCGAGCATTTCACCTTGAATTCGCACTGTGCAGCAAACATCACCGTCTCCATCATCGTTCTCAGGCATGAGAGCACTATGCTATCGCCGCAGCCGATTATGCCTCGTGTAAAACTGCAACACATGATGTAAGGGACCGACGAGCACAACAGGTTAGCGCGGGAAGTCGGTGAAAGTATGTGGCTACCAGCCCAGATCTTCATTGTTCTCGTAGCATGAGTAGACTCAGGTGGTGCGCATAAAGGAGGGCGCCGCGAGGCACCTGGCAAAGCACACAAAGCCAATTAGGATGACGAGAGTTATGAGCTGAGTGACAGTAGTGACGTGGTGAACACCATCTTGCACGCACTGTCTGAACAACGCAATCGAAGGGGACACACACATTCACGTGGGCACCCGATGGAATTTTTCTAGGATCTGTGGGATATTCTTTGGGGGGATACCGGACGCGGGTTATGCCGGCCTAATGTCGCGGCCGCACTCTTGGCGTCCGGTGGAAGGGGAGATGGGACGTGGGGAGGGGGAGATCATTATGGCCCGCACAAAGCAAACAGCCCGGTGAACATCGGCAGATCGGCGTGGAGGCTCCGGTGCAGCAGCGCTCCTGGGTATGTCCAGGCGAAGCCTGGTACAGCACCTCTGCGAGGCACAGTGAGGACTGCTGATGTCAGCAGGATGCCACGGCGGTTGAGACAACTGCAGCAGCTGGTGAAGATCGCAATTGACAGCTGCCAAGGCAGCGCGGCAGGAGGCGCTGAGGGGACCGTCCGTGAACACCGCGCCGAGGGCCGCGAGCAGGGAGCCCGCGGGAAGCTGTCTCGGAGTATCCGGGTAGCAGCAGGAGGGGCCGCCAGGATTCACGGCAACACGTGGTCCATGGCGGCGAGGTGGAGCCGCCTCGGTGCGTACACCACTGGTACTACGAGGACGGCGGGTGGCTTGCACGTGGCAAGCGTGCTGGCTTCGCAAGGAGCACGAGCGCAGCGAGGTCTGCGGCATCACGAGGATGACCGCAGGGAGTCACCGCAACGACGAGGTCGGGCGGCAACTTGGGATTCCGCTAGGAACTGCTGCAGCAGCAGCAGCAGCGCGAAGGATAGGTCGGCAGTATTCACAGCAACACGTGGTCCATGGCGGCGGGGAAGGAAAGGTTCTCGTGCTGCCAGGGTGCAGCTAGAGTTAGGCCGGAGCTGTCCCAGGTCCGAGGAGCTGCAGGTAGCCGCGGGCGGTTCTGCAGGTTTGCTATCCGTGAAGCAGAGGGTGGGGGGGGGGGGGGGGGGGGAGCACCGCCGCCCCAGCAAACGACGGCGTCCCCGAGGAAATCCTTCTTCGAGGAGTAGGGCGCCGCGGAGGCCGAAGCGGCCCGCCGAGATAGGCCTCTAGGAGAGTTAGCGAGTGGCCGCTGACGCGGCCGGCTGCTGGTAGGGCTGCCTCGTACTAGGAACTCGCCGGCGCTGGGAAGCGTGCGACGGCGAGGACGTACGCCTGCCGCTACAGGAGGTAGCGAACGCAGGCGGTGCTCGGCGGCAGCGAAGCTGGCGCGATGGAGCGAGGCGCGACGATATCGCGGGAGGGGAGCGAGGACACATCCGCACACCTCGGAGGTGACATTGAGACTGGTTGAAATACGGTGTCGAGCGCCTAACAATGGCAATGCACTCGTGACGACAGGCGAGCCGTGGCAGGACCGCTCACCGCTCTTTTCTTTTTCTTTTTTGTAGCAGCGGTAACCACTGACTTGAACGTTGCAACGGCCAGGTGAACGGCCATGTGTACCACGAAATGTAGGAAGGACGTGACCCTAGGAGTTTTGCTTTTCCTTTTTTTTCAATGAGAGAGAGGGTTTAGTTCTTTTTAAGTTGAAGGGAGAGCTGGACATCGGAACCAACCAAACAGGTTGATGTTTGTGGTGATTGGACATTGTTTAAATTAGGGCTGGACCTCAGGGGATAAAACCGAGCCCGAGGGCCCGGTCCAGCGTTCTGGGCTAGAATTAGATGGTCTGCATCTTCGGCTATGCCAAGGTGGGAATATCACTCAGTTATCCAGTTCCACCTTGCATCTCTGTTGTAAATGTTGTTGTAAATACTGTGTATGCAAATATTCAGTTATTCTTCTGGCAACCTCCTGTCTTCAAGTCATCGCTACATACCGTCTCCGACAGGGCGCCTATGGCGCAAGGAACTTCTGCTGCAACACGGCATACCGTCTCTGACGGCGCATCCCTGGTGCACAGAGCAAAAGAACTAACAACCGAACTTCACTCATGTTCTCGCGTTGTGAAGCAAACATCGGCATCATGTTCGAACTGAAATACAAACTCGCGCTGTGCAGTGGTGATCGTCATCTTCATGATGTGCCACCTGCGCTGCTCGTTCAGTTAACACGATCTGTCGGGCTAGTTGGTAACGATCCATATGTATCAGCAGCGCGAACACAATCAGAGGAAAAGAAGAATAAGAAGGACAGAGCGCTCTGTCCTTCTTATTCTTCTTTTCCTCTGATTGTGTTCGCGCTGCTGATACATATGGATCGTTCAGTTAACCTAGCGCGAAGAAGGAAGACCGCATCACCACAAACAGTAATTAATGATGGCGTAGAGCTGTCTGGTGTGCAACTTGCGGATCCCTTCAACCGGTACTTTGCTAACATTGTCTCAGCAAGAAATTTAGGCCCCCCAAGCATAAACACCCTGAGCTACGGTATCTCACAAAATTTTTCTTGAACCGACTGACACCGAGGAGGTCTACCACACATTCTTTAACATGAAAAATTCTAAAGCGCTAGATCCTAATAATATACAACTAAGACCAGTCAAATTTGTAATAGAATGCATTGCGCCTGTTTTAGCCCACATTTTTAACTTGGCTCTTGAAATGGGAATTTTTCCGAATGCGATGAAAAAGGCTAGAATTACTGTGGTGCACAAAGGGGGTGATGTAAATGTCGTGAATAATTGTCGGCCAATATCTATCCTCTCGATTTTTTAAAAGGACTGAAAAAGGTTATTTTTCATAGATTTAATAGATTCCTTGAGAAAAATAATGTAATAACTGACTGCCAGTATGGGTTTAGGAAGGGACGATCGACTGAAATAGCCCTGCTTTCGCTAAAAGAACAGATAGTTCAAAATATAGATGCTGGTCTTTTTACTCTAGGTTTTACTTTAGGTCTGTTCATCGCTTTCAGCAAAACATTTGACTCCGTTAATCATAGTATTTTGACAGGTAAACTATCACAATACCGAATAAGGGGACAGCCCCTCAATTTAATTGCGTCATATCTGAAATGCAGAGTCCAATGCGTCCGTATAAATAATACTGAGTCATCTTTATTGCCTCTACAATGTGGAGTACCGCAGGGCAGTATCCTCGGCCCGCTATTATTCAACTTATACATAAATGATATTGTACACATTACCAAGTCAGCTAACTGGTTTATATATGCTGATGATAGTGGCCTCCTCTTTGCCGGTAAAGGTCCAAATGACTTGGTTATTCAGTGCAACGAAACTCTTAATAAACTTGCATGGTGGTCGCAGTCAAACCGCATTGTAATTAATCCTACAAAGACGAAATGTTTACTGTTTAGGCCCCGCAATAAAACATTCATACTTCAAAATTCAATCAGGTTTATGAATGATTGCATCACAATAATAGATGAGCACAAGGCTTTGGGCATTACACTAAACTGTCATCTAAGCTGGGATCATCACATTAACAATATGTGCAAAAAGCTCTCAGTGGTAGCAGGCACTCTGTCCTGCTGAAGAAATATACTTCCAGAACACGTTAAACTGCAGTTATATCATGCCCTATTTGCAACTCACGTAAAGTACGGTACTCTTGTTTGGAGCACAACAACAAAACGGATATTAATAAAAACAACGTGCTTCAGAAAAAAGTCTTGCGCTATGTTGCGAACGTTGGCATAGACACAACTACAAAAGACCTATTTCCGAAGTATGACATTATCCGAATCACACACAGTTATGAATTTAAATTGTTAAACCCACTCTACTTCTCTTATGCAGAATCTGTCAATTTTATTAAGCTTGTTGCATCATTACAATCCCGGATAACGGATGTATGCATTAGAAACCTTCCTCACTGGTTAGTTCCCAATTTCCGCACTCAATACAAACTTCAGTCATTAAAACATAATTTACCATCCCTTCTCAACAAATACCCTAAACAGGCGTTTTCATCTAAGAAAGAACTAAAAATATTCTTTTGTAATCTGTGCTAAAATAATACGCGTCACTTTCATCTTCTCGAACTTTCTGTTTCTGTTTATGTACCTTGTCTAGGTAAGATAATGTAGTTGTTAGTTTGGTTTGTGATGTTCTTCTGCATTACAACAGTTTCTATTTCATAAGCATCTGCGTTTGCTACTAACTAGGCTTGTACATATTTTTGCGGTTTTGAGAGTGGATTGCTTTTATTATTGTTTATGTAAACTGAAAACTGCATATTTGTACTTTGTACTTCTCTTGTACTTTGGCCCCTGGGCCGTCGTCAAGTTGCTGAGTGCCACTTTTAACCCAGGGGCCATTCAGAGTTGCTTTGCAACTGCTCTGAAAAATAAATGAATGGAAATTGAATTGAATATGCGCCATACACATACGTCATCTGGGCGAGTGCGAGCGATATCCGAGAGGGTAGTGTCGGGTGAAGAAATAAATAGAGTAAATCAAGCCCATTACAGAGATCGCAGGCGTGTCAGACAGACTGCGAAGACCATCGAACAACGAGTAGCCTGAAAAGCCCGTTGCTGAGAAGCTTACCAAACGCGGCAGCGAGCCAAGATCGAAGCGGCAGCAGCGACTGCGGCCGGAGGCCTACGCTCGTGCAACTTGATTCACGGATAGTTGAACCTATACAATGAGCACAGGCTCTCCTACACCAATAGCAGAGACTCGTAAATCGACTGCCTATTTTGCTTTAACCTTTAAGCTCTCTAGAGGTCGACTTTTATTTCTGTACCAGTCCTCTAAACCAAGGGTGTTAAAATTAAATTTAACCTACTTTCCTTATAGTGTGTTGTAAGTATATATTGGCTTGTTCTATATGAAGGGCGCAGTATCTATAGCAGAAACTCGGAAATCGACTGCCTATTCTGCTTTAACCTTTAAGCCCTGGAGAGGTCAAATTTGACTTCGTTTCTTTACCAGACCGCTAAACCAAGGGTGTTAAAATTAAATTTAACATACTTTCCTTATAGTGTGTTGTAAGTATATATTGGCTTAGTCTATATGAAGGGCGTAGTATCTATAGCAGAAACTCGGAAATCGACTGTCTATTCTGCTTTAACCTTTGAACCCTGGCGAGGTCAAATTTGACTTCATTTCTTTACCATGGTCCGCTAAACCAAGGGTGTTAAAATTAAATTTAACCTACTTTTCTTATAGTGTGTTGTAAGTATATATTGGCTTGGTCTATATGAAGGGCGCAGTATCTATAGCAGAAACTCGGAAATCGACTGCCTATTCTGCTTTAACCTTTAAGCCCTGGAGAGGTCAAATTTGACTTTGTTTCTTTACCAGACCGCTAAACCAAGGGTGTTAAAATTAAATTTAACATACTTTCCTTATAGTGTGTTGTAAGTATATATTGGCTTGGTCTATATGAAAGGCGCAGTATCTATCGCACTTCTCGGTGTACACCTGAACAGCTGTGTAGGCAAGGGAGCAAAGTGAGAGTGAAGGAAAACCGTGAAAAATGAGAAAGCAAATGTATGAGAAAATTTTGCAATAATACACTGTCATGGTGGGATGACGGCACCCCCCCCCCCCCCCCCCCCCCCCCCCCCCCAGACAGGTCCACAGAAAGTCTCTTCCAAACTGAACTCTCTATTGTGCTGATTTGCGTGCACGCACGCACATACACACATACACACACGCATACACACACACGCTAGCACATGCACACACTAACACACACACACACACACAAAAGGAGCCGTGGGCAGCAACAGCCGTAATCGATAGTAGATGTAAGCATCAGATGGTTACGGGCATAGCAGTTTCTTCTTCGAGCTGAGCAGTACGCTGTGCCACTCTGTCGTCTTTAGCTGTCAGTTATGCCTGCACCGGCGGATACAATTCTTGTGCCAGCGTGCAGTCATGTGGCTGGTACGTCACCGCATGTCGTGCTGCACATCTAATTTTTTTCTGGACCACGCCTGTTTTTTTTTTTGTTTATTTTTTTTTTCAATAAGACAATAATGTTTTCACTTCAGTAAGATGTCAGTTCAAGCATCCGAGCATGGCTTAAAGCTCTAGTGAGCCCATGCAGTTCTATGTATCTGCGAACTTCAGCTACTGGGGACGAATTAGCTGAGGAAAGATGAATTTTATGCACGAAGGAGCATTTATCTAAACATGACAGTATAAAATTTCTGTTCCTTACGGGTAATAGGATGCAGGACCCAGTCGCGAATATGTGACATATTTCCAGCATTGTTTCCTACCCTCTCCCCTTTGTCTACCACTTAGTTTACACACTGCCTCACCATGGAGCTAAACCAAACGAAATAGCACTTGGTTAGATGCCGTGTTTTTCGTTTCGTCTATTTCTTTTCCTGTAAGACTGGTGCAGCGCTTTATTCCTATAGTGGTCACAAAGGGGAGTGCACGCGTGTTCGACTAGATAGGTTGTTTTTTTTTTTTTAAGTGATATGTTCCAGAATGAGGACTACGCTAGGTTTCGCAGCAGGTACAAGCAGTTCATTTGCATTCCAAACTCTTAACGCCGATCATGCCTTCCATATCACCACTGCACTTCTTAACGCCGACACGCTTTCGTGCACTTCTCACCTGACCGCTAAGAGCACATCATTGATTTTCCGAGGTAAAAAGCTGGTTGATCACGACTGCGCCCGGAGCGATTGCACTACCACGGACGCCACAGTAGCGGGGACAAATATCTAAGGTCGCCAACAGCCAAAGTCATAAACAGCTAAAAAGAGTCAAAAGAAAATTGGAGCAAACACCAAGTAGGAGCGAAAAAAGCCCGCCTTGAGCGAGGATGTCATCATCACCTGGTAGGCCATCGTTATCGTGCATTCTCGCGGCTGGCATTAATTGCTCAGGTTAGTGGAAAGAGGGATCAATTTCTCCCGGACGCGCCTCTCTCGCGTCGACGGTCCGGATCCGATGTGCGGTGATGGCATGCAGCCAAGGTAACTGGGAGACGAAGTCGGCGGGAGCGGAGGCGCATCGCACCGTTATGTAGTGTTTCATGGGTGCCCCTAGATGGAGCCACGTTCCCGCTTCGGGAGGTTTTTCATGCACGTTTTTGGTTGCCGGAGGCGTGGAGATCGCCGTGCGCGCGCGCAAGCTGCTTTTCCTTACCCCCTCCCTCCTGCCAACGCTCTCGGGGTCGACCCTAGGCTCCGGAGAAGTGCGAGAAGTGTCAGCCGGAGCTTGGCGACCGGCGAGCTGCCTCCGCACTCCTGCGGTGGAGCCGCCTGTTGATCTGCCGGCTGTTTGGCAGCGACACCAGCAAAGTTTGCTCTCGCGCGCTTGCGTGTGTGTCAGCGTGCTAGTGTATGTGTGTTTGCGTGGAATTTAGCGACAACGGCGCGCGTACCCCCGACTGACGGTGACGCCGTGGTTTCTAGCGTGAGAGGTTTTTGAACGAACCTTCCCCTGTTTTTACGGGGCAGGCATGCTGCCGTAGATCTCAAATCAGACATACATCTTCATCGAACTTCCCAACTCGCCACTGCTACGCCTTAGCAAAACCCAGCAACCAGGATCACGTGCTTAAAGGATTTCGGTGTTTTCAAGTCCTCTGCCGGTCTTTACTGCTCTGCGTGACGGTGGAAAAGGAACTTGTTAAACGAAGACCCTGAGGTGAGTCCGCATCTGTTCTCTCGCATCAATAAGCCTGATGGGCGTGTCGCTTCGTTGTAAGGGGAAAAGCGCCAACTATTAGACGCCTTAAAATGAAAGTAACGCAGTCAACTCGCACGTTTTTAGCATTCCGCGGGGCTCACGAACTGATGAAGTGCATCGATAAGGAACGAGCACACGTTTCCTACGTGATGACACAACGACTTCCTACGTAAATTTTCCCTCGGCGCTTGAAATGCGATTTTTGTACGCCGTGATGAGAGCCCGTGTCTCTGTCAAAATCGGAAAGACGAATCAAGGGACTGCAACGAGCTGTCCTGATCCGTTTTTACTATCGTGCATCATCTGAAGCCGCGACATTCGGGTCATCGCCTGCACCTCGAACAGTGCGTCCATTTTTCAAGGTCACCTGTCGACACAGTCCGTGAATGATGGCTATCAGGAAATCGTAGCTCTGGAAATGATATTCAGCACTCTTCTATTTGGCGGTTTTCCAGAATTTTGTTGGTGTATTCTCTGCTCTTTCATTCACGTTAGCTCACAACTAGTCAGCTGTTCGAGGCCACCAATTCAATTCACAAACGCGAGCACGACGCGAGCAGAGAGGGCTTGTCCAGCGGAGCGGACAACTCGACGACGGCAGACAGGTCGCGAAGGCGAGATAAATGTCAATATCTGGATAGGAGGCCGTCTTTTCTGCAAAAACCTTTCTCGCTTCATTTTTTTTTCTTACGCACAACGAACCATGCGTCAAGTCTGTCGTTCGAACGGGCGCGGGCTTTGTGCGGCTTGTCGCGAGAATTATTGATGACCTTTCCGGACAAACGCTGTGTTGGAGAGGTCACGGACCGGCCAACGAGAGCAGAAAGAATGGTTTGGAAATTTTTCGAGCATTGAGGTGGCTGAACTGACGTCATTAAGAACCTGCAATTTTGGTTTATTTTTTTTTTTCTTACAAGCTGCAGCCTCGGAGAGGCGATTGCATGAGTCGACTGTAATACAGAACAGAGAAACACAGAGAGTAAATATGCAGCATTGTGAACAGGCTTCTAAGAATTCCTGTAATGATAATGAACGAATGTGGCCTGGTAAATAATTCCTAGCTTGAATGGTATGAGGAAAAAACTGTACTTAAAAAAGTTAGTGCGCGCGAAAAAGGAGGATAAGTTTAGGACGTGGTATCTCCCTGAGAAGGCTCGGAAAATATGTGATAATTACGTAATGAAGAAAAACGAGGAGAATTGACTACAGTGTACATGAATTTTTGACATTTACGATGAAGACGTGCGGCAAGTATACGGAGGCCTAGTTTATATCAAATATCCTGCAAACAAAATGCACAACCTTCTTCTGTACAGACTCTAGTTTTTTTCATACGACTCTGTTTATACCAATTCCAAACAACACAAGCGTACTCGAAGAGTGTTTTGTACAGCAGGAGCTCAACTTCTTGAGAAGCAGCGCGTAAGGTGCGATGTAAGTTTCTTAGTCTTTGAAGGGCGTTACTACAGATGACATCAATTTGTTTTGAACAAGACATGTCGTGTGCTAGCAGGAGACCAATTTATACTTGTATTCGTGCAGTCTGTGTAAGTTGACCGCATTATATGAGCATATTAGGAAGGAAGGACACTGACATCGTGACAATGACCCATATATAGTTTTAGAATAGTTTATATTCATTGGCCACGTATTGGACCAGTTGCAAAAATCAGCGAATTAATTTTAAGGCTAACGCGAACAGCTGAGGATTTAATGGTTCGATATAAAATGCAGGCATCCGCTTGCAGGCGTAACTTTACTGAAGCGTTGAATGGCAAGTCACTTATGTGTAAGAGGAACAGAAGAGGAGCCGGGATAGAGCCTTCGGGAACAACAGATGAGACATAATCTGAAGATTAGTTGGTAGAGCTGAATTGTACGTACTGCTAGTATTGGGAAAGAAAGCCTGATGTTAAGTTACCAAGAACGTGCTTTTTTTTTTTTTTGGTATAGCTGACAGCTTGAATATTATTTTACGGTGCGAAACCATATTAAACGTCTTTGCAAAGTCTATAAAAGTAGTGTCAAGCTGGCCGTTTGCATCAAGATAACTCCTGATGCCATGTTCGAATTGGCAGGGAAGCCGTGACGAAAACCATGCTAGAAAACGCTTAGTATGTAATTATTCTAAATAACGTTCATGATTGTTTAAAGATAATGTTCTCCAGTAATTTTCACGATTGCGCTGTTAAGGAAATCGGTCTGTAGTTCGATATGAATGGTACACCCATGAGCAAAACCGCTACGACTGTTTTTTTTTTTTGTTTTCTGTATAAAAAGATGTGCCAGAGAAAATCTCTTAGATAAGATGACAACTAAATTTAGGAGGGTACCTTATGCACATCTCAGAAATGACCGCTTCACAGTCATAAAATGCTGATGGGCAGTTTTCTCAAAGCGCGTGGAGTATCCCACTTTTGGTTTGGTTTGGTTCTTGTGGGGTTTAACGTCCCAAAGCGACTCAGGCTATGAGAGACGCCGTAGTGGAGGGCTCCGGAAATTTGAACCACCTGGGGTTCTTTAACGTGCACTGACATCGCACAGCACACGGGTGCCTAGCTTATCGCCTCCATCGAAAAGCGGCCGCCGTGGCCGGGATTCGATTCCGCGTCCTTGGGAGCAGTAGTCGAGCGCCGTAACCACTTCGCCACCCCGGCGGGATAGTATACCACTTTAGTATTGAAATTTGGTGATGTACAGTCGTGAACAAAACTATACCACTTTTATTCAGGCATGTACAACGCCAGATTTCAATAGGAGCACAACACTAGCAAGTTTCCACGAGGAAGGAAGGTGTATTTCGTTTACTTTTGCTTCAGGTAGGGACCTGAAAGCCTCTATAAGCAACTACGAGCGCGCAGGCACAGTCAATGCTCCTTCGTCGTTCAGAGCTGTCTACCTACACGATGGAATGCTAGAGGCATTACCTCCGCGAGGTCGCGTGGCGTGCACCACTTCATATCGACGCACGAAAGAAGGGATTTTCCAATGAGAAAGACCTCTATGACGACGAGCGTGCCGTGGATTAAGCTGCTTGCTGCCCGGTGCAGTGTCTCGCTGATATAATCGCTATGATTTATAAACACATCAGGCTGTCTTTCACTTCCAGAAAACGTATAGACTGCTTGATTCGAATGCCTGCAATTTCACAAGGTTAAACTGCGGAACTTTCCTTGATTGGTGTCTGTTGGCGTCGATATAAATCTCCAGAAATGCACATCGCCCGAGAGAGAATCGAACTTCGAGACTTTGGCCCAGAAGCCGGGTGAACCATGTTTCACATATAGCGGAGCAGGCAGGGAAAGATGTGATCGTCCTATAACACCCTTCCGCGCAATGCAAGCTGCAAAACAGTTCTCTCGCGTCCCTTGGCACCCACCCAGCAATAGTAGCCGTCACCAGTGCTGTCCACCCAGCTCATTGGTCCAGTTCCTCATGAAAACGTTACGCACAAGACCGCCTTTTGGCGATTTAGCGAGCAGACAGCCACTGCTGTTGCTCCCTCTAGTGTAGTAATTGAGCTAGGTGTTAGACTTGTGGTGGTTCCTTGTGGCCCGAACCACCAAGCTATTATGAAGGCAGCAGCACACAGCCCGTGGCCACTCAGTACGCCGTCAGGGCGTCGCCCGCCGTAATAGCAGAGAAAATGGTTTCTAGGAAGAAAGCGGCCAAGGTTAGCAGGAACGCTAGCACGAGCAATGGATCATCGCTACATGGCGAAATTACTTTTGAAAAGGAATTAAATTACATTACCATTTATTTATGCTTGCTGCTACCCGTCGAATGAGGGTCATTCCAGGAAGGGAAACACATATAAATTCAACCACGATTCACATGGCAAAAATAAACTCGTAAAACGAAATTACAAATTTGCACAGCGATCCTGCAACGTGTTTAAACTTCAGTTTTTCTATATCTGTCTTGTCCAAAACATTGCTTGGCACACGATGCCTGATTATTTTCTAAAGATTAGAAAAAGGTTATTAAGGTACAATACCGATTAGTACTCCCAAAAAGTAATGAAATTACGTTACTATTATATCCGAAGAATAATGCAGTTAGTTTTAAATTTCTTCTCAGCTTCCATGCATGCAAAAGCTAAGTAAACAGAGTAGACGAAACCGCAGCGTTTCTGTAGACGACCCCCGGCGCCCGCATTCTTTCATCTTGCTGCCAGAATCCGTCCCTTACAATTATTCCCTTTCTCTCCTTTCCTTCGCGCCGTTAAAATAGATTAAAGAGCGATAACAAAGCAATGAAAGCAGAAACAAGATCGGATACGCGTCACTGTTGTCGTGCTCAATGCACAAACGAGCGGAAAACCCAGCGCCTTTCGGCCCGGGGTGCAGCTTCTATCGTTTGAAATCGCTGAGGCATGTTATTTATTGCTTTGGTGATCCACTCAGGAATCAATCTCGACAGCTTGCGCTTGGTAATGTTCGCACCATGAAGATTTCTTTCTTCCCCAAACCCCCGCCCTTCTACCCCTCTTTCTAAGTTCGTCACGACGAGTGTAATATGGCAGCACTGTTCCCCTAGCTGACGCAACCATAGCGGTTGCCGCGACTCGTACCTAAATGGATTCGAACTCCGTCACTTTGGCGTCTCCCCAGCGCCTTTCACTCAGCTTGTTACGCAATGATCGCGACTCCCGTCGGGAGTGGCCGGCTACGCAGGACACCGGCGATCTCAAACGCATCGTTCTATACTCCTTCATGTTTAATCTTGCCCATCCTTTACGTCGGCCCAATCCTGTGGCGCGTCGTTCCGATAGCTCTCCAGGAGCCCTGCCGGTCATACGCAGTTTCGGCTAAACAAAGGCCAGTGGTTCATTTTAATACAAGTAGGTTCGAAATAAAAATGTACTTCTACTACAAAATTGCTGTCATGTATTAATTTTACCGAATTACCGAACCCACAAATTGCAGCTACATTTCAATTTACCAGTAAATTAGTTAAACACAAGTAGCTAAATTACTGCCATGTCTGGACGACGTGAGGACCTGGTAGTTGCGTGTGTGAAAGGGAGCAAAGACATCGGCGGTGAGGGCATCTACCCATGCGATCTGTCGATTTCAGCGAGAGGAAACAACTACACCAGAACCAGCTAGAACGCGCCCGCTAAGCCGAAGAAGCCGTACACTCTCGAGACAGGTTAACCGCGTTGGTGCCACTAAACTGCTATAGAGCCCCAATTCGGAGCCGGCCCATTCGGTCAAACTATGCTGCAAATTTCACTGGCACAAGTAGTTTAACCACCTGCTTCATCACTAACACTACAAGGAGACGTAGTTAGCACCAGCGATAGCGTTGAAATTCGCCGAACCTTTCATGGCCACTTTCTACTGTACTCCTCTGGAATTTTGGCCAACTATTCGGCGTCGCACTGTAGGGCCTGTGAATTCAGAATTGGATGATTTGCCCAGAGAGCATCCCAAGGAGGGCAGAGTGTTGGCACCAAGCGAGACCTGCGATAACATTCCGGCGAGATTGTCTGGTAGCTCGTATACTTTAATTGAACAGGAAGGTTAACGCTTAAGACTCCGCATTCCGTGAGCCGTGACTTGCATTCATGTGTTCTCTATGAAGCGGAAGGACATGTGCGACGTTATCGCGTCTGGTTGGCGTTGCCTCCATTAAGCCATTCAGTCGAAGTGGATACTCATGAGCTAATGGCCAGGTAAGATAAGCGATCATTTTTGTACAGGGAAGTGGCGTGCGCGTGCGGCTGGTTGAAGCGCGATTCATTTCTTTTTTTCTGCGTGTGTGTGTAACTTCTTGGAATGGGGACAAGTACGAGCGCGTCGCTTTTCGGCATTCCTTTTTACTTGCGATTTAAGTCGATACTCCGGTGTCTGTGACGACAGCGCGATCTTTGCATAATTCTTCTGATGCCGCACGCTTAATACCTTCGACTGTTCAGCGCTCTCATCGAGATTTGCAGTCATGCCTGGGGCGATATTTAAAGAAGGTGCGAAAATGAAAAAGAATAATCAGCGTATTACGCGGCCTGCACTTTCGTTCTTTGTTTGTAATCGAGTATGAACTGCGAAGCATATATTTATATATATGCACGCATCAGTTAACAGTAAGTAGTGGCCATAGCATATTAATGTACTGTATACCAGGGAGCTCAACAAAAATCAGCATAGCCATCTTGCAGCTAACTGCGCTCAAAGAAAAAACAAATAATGCTTTTTTTGCAGCGCACGGGTTAGCTTCACAAAAAACAACGATGAGTTTATTGGTTTGGTTTGGTTTGTGGGGTTTAACGTCCCAAAGTGACTAAGGCTGTGAGAGACGCCGTAGTCGAGGGCTGCGGCGATTTTGACAACCTGGGGTTCTTTAACGCGCACTGACTTCGTAAAGCACACTGGCGCCTTGTTTTTCGCCTCCACCGAAGTGCGGCCGTCGAGGCCGGGATTCGATTCCGCGCCCTTAGGAACAGCTAGTACTCGAGCGCCGTAACCACTGCGCCATCCCGGCGGGGCGATGAGGTTATACATAGCCTAGAGAAACAAACCTTCTCTTTTAATGTACGCAGACGCGACAGAACGATTTAAAAATGCCCGCAAACTGTGTGGCATGTACAAAGGCTGGGGCAGTATAATATAACAGTAACGTATAGAAGACGGCTTATTGTGGGCGAAGATGATGCGACAATTTTGGACCGTACGATAACAAAACCGTTGCTGGGCTGTTTAATGTCTTCGTCACCAGAAGTGCTCTCTCTAAGTTACCTTACTGTACTACATTCGCGCCGACTAATAAGAGTGAACAAAAGCTTGCTACCGCTTCGAACACGCTGCTGCAGAATAATAAAAACTGTTTTGTTCAAACGCAAGCAACTCGATGACTACAGGGCAGTCCATTTCATTTTATATTTGGCTTATATATGTACAAAATAATTGTTTACTACATCATGCTCTTCATGAGTACCTTTGAGCCACTAACCGGTTTTGAAGGCGTTCAGAGCGCAAATCTCCTAAACAATCTTAAAACCTTTTTTTAACGTTCCAAAATAACTCAATTCTATCGAGAGTCATATAAGCATTCTAAGTAGCCTACTTTTTTTGTTCCTAATTGGAGCAAGTTTAAGCTGGTTAACGCATGGTTAGTAGATGGTGGCTGAGTTGCTTACGCGCTAGTAGGAACACATCTAAATTGCAAGCGTGTCTCTGGAACTTATCTCAGAGGCACCAAGGGCAAAGCAACGCGGATGACGGGGCCGTTGCATTCAACCGGCAGCAATGTTTCTGACAGCGTTGCCTCCGGTCGTCGTACGTGCGATCTGGTTCAGCCCTGCGGCGCTCCAAACCACCACCTAGCTCTGGCCTGCCGTCACGTTTGTCTAATTTGCCGTTTTTTTTTTCCCTCTTCTATTACTCCACGCGCTGCGTCTTCGCTTCGGGCGCTAGTTTAGAGCGTCATCAGCGGCAAGTTGTCAGACGGAGGAGTGACGCGCGGGGGGACTGGAACGAACAAACGAATATAGTAATGGAGAGAAAGAAGGCAAGAAAGAAGGACATTTAAAAGAGAGGAGGAACTGAGTACAAAGCGACAAAGAACAAAATGAGCAAAACTCGCGCCCCAACTTTTTAGTGCCGTCAGCGGTACTGTTGTGGGGCACTCTGGCGAGAAAGGACTGTAACAGAGCGATAAAAGCGGAGCGGTGAGACAAAAAGAAAGAAAGAAAGAAAGAAAGAAAGAAAGAAAGAAAGAAAGAAAGAAAGAAAGAAAGAAAGAAAGAAAGAAAGAAAGAAAGAAAGAAAGAAAGAAAGAAAGAAAGAAAGAAAGAAAGAAAGAAAGAAAGAAAGAAAGAAAGAAAGAAAGAAAGAAAGAAAGAAAATTCCAGGTTCCAATCTGTAACGTCGTCAGAGGCTCGGCTGTGAGACCTTGCGCGAGAAGGGAATAGGATGGAGAGATAATAAAAAAGTATAGAAAACAAGGCATGTAAGGGAGGGAAGAAAGAAGAGAAGGAGAAAGATAAAAGAAAGAGCCGCAAATTTTTATGATTCGCTAACAATTCATAGTCGTAGCTTGCTTCACATGTTTGCGCAGTTAGCTTATATCGGGTTAGATTTACTCACGTTAGGCCGCGCAAAGAAACGCCCGTTGTCCGTGCAGTTCGCGAGAGGCGGCAACATTGCAGAAGTGATTTTTTATTTTCTTATTGGAGTGTTCCGTGATTTGCGGCAGCTTTTCGCGTGTTCGCATCATATCACTGAACTAACCCGACAGACGAAAAATGTTACGGTGTTGTTGTAGGCGATTGTTCGGCTGCACGCCCACTAACTTCTTCTGTGAGGCCCACTAACTTCTCCCCTTCTTGTAATCCAATTATCCGCTATCCCTGGTGCGTGGTAACCAACAGTCAGTGGTTGCTGTCAGGCTCCGCGTTGTTTTGTCTTCGACTCCGCTGCATGAGAAACAATCATCAGCATCCTTTAACTTCCTTTTCCTTGTTCGTTAGGCTCCTTTTTTTTTTTTTTCATTCATTATTATCGTCACCAGACTAACTATTTCAGCTGCAGGACAAACGTCTACAAGATATTCTCCAGTTTGTCTTGTCCTGTGCAGGCTGAGTTAAGCTTATCTCTGCTCACTTCTTCAGCTCTATCGCTCCTCAGCATCTCCACGTCCGCCGGAATGCTCGCGCTTTCCTATATATCTTTATCTCTACTTCGCATTAATGCTCTGCTCATGTCCATCTCTTACTATTAATTTCGACTATATTGTTATCAGCGTGCACCTGTTTTATTATAATTAATTAATTTATTTATGTATCTATTTTTTATTTAAGTATTGCAATACGTACAAGGAGGAGGAGGAGGAAGATGAGGAGGAAAGACGGGGATGTTAACCACTATCCTTCATTGGGGTAAAGGGGTTAGTGGATTTGAAAGTTGTAAGAGGGATGAGTGAAGTTAGTACAGTCACATCACAGACATGTCACATCACCTCGCGTCACAGTCATATCACATAACGTAAGAGCAAAATTATAGCCTTTTGATTAGGCCTGTGCTTTTCATAAAGCGGAGCAGTGCCTGGGAGGCCTTCACCGCATACGATCGCCGTAGCCAGGGACCTAAAATCTTATTTTCAGTCAAAGGGCGTCCATTTCACATAATGAACAATACGTAGTGCAAATAGCCCGTTGGGCATAGGTGTACGGTGGTACAAACGAAGGTCTGTCTCTAAAAGCACCACTGTCACATTCAAACACAGCCAAACTTGGGCAAGAAATACTGCTGAAAGACGCACTTGAAACGTATGTCCGTACACCGTAATAACAATTGAAGATGTAAGGCATGAATTAATAAAAAACGACACGCAACAACACATGCAAAAATGAGGAAGGGACAAAGCATTTTGCACGTTGATTAATACTATTCGTTCACGGTTCACAGGTTAGGTTCAAAAGCGATTCGGAAGTCACGTTTTTAAGGTAACTTTTCATTAGGTATCCTATTTCATTCGCTTATGGTGGGCGAAAAACAATATGACCCAAACGTTGACGTTTGACAAAAATTTCCCGGATTTTACAACTGGTGGTCTCTTCTTTGTGAGCTGTATGTGGGAGGATTCAGGTAAATGTCTTGATCGATGCCAATTTTTTTTCCCTTTCCAATATAGTTAAACAGCGTGATCCTGACGCCATTCTGCTCTCTTGCTGTTGCTTAACGTTACGCCTAGCTCTCTACTTTCCATCGTTTTGTTCGGTTCTCGACGCCACAGTTTCTAGACTTCTTTGTAACGTGCGTCGAGGCGGTAAAGCGATTGCCGGCCCCATTGCTTTGTCAACGTGGCAGTTGCTCAAGCGAGACGCACTTCCGCTTCCATTAGCGGTTATTAACAGCGACAGACAGCTTGCCGGAGACGCATGCTTGGCGCGAGCGTAACGCTAGCGGCGCTTCCAGCAGCTTCCCAAGCGATGTTGGTAAACACCACTTGCCGTTGTGTCAGCCTCTGTATAAAAAATACCGCACTATAACCTACACTTTTTGACTCCGCAACAATAGTAGAATAATTCCATCTGAAATCACAGGAAATGTTGCAAAACATTCTGTAATATAGCCTTTCTAGAGAGAGAGTGGCAGGAAGAGTTGCAGTTTAGCCATAAATGGCGCCCACAGTGGTGTGACGTAGAATGCACTTTTAATGTCCGTAGTGCTGACTGCGCAGTCATCTGGAAGGAATGATCATTATTCTAGCTTCCGCAGGCACAACCGACGCACTTCGGCTTCCTAAGCTCTTGTTTTGGTGAGTTCCTAAAACTGCTTTTCTCATGCGACTTAGCACAACTCCTTCTCCGTCACGGCGGCTCCATTTCAGCTAAGAGAAACATTTTCCTTAATGATTGCACGGGAAATTGAAAACAGAACTTGAATTCCTTTTGAGCACAATTACAATGCGTTTGCGTGCCTTCTAGAGCGGATCGTAAAGAACGAATGCATACACAGCATTCTGAAGACAATATCGTAATCAAATTAATGACGCCTCACCTTTGAAAGAAAAGGGAAGTTTTAGGCGTTCGCGTACCACGTCACGTGTTTTCTGTTCTCGACTCAACGTTACGTGAAATCCACGCAGCGAAGGCTAGCTTGAGAAAGAAATAGGCGTAGCTGCTGAGGAGGGGGGCGGTTCGTGAGTGACAGCGCCGCAGGTTCCATTAGGGCCGAAAAAAATATCGCCGACCAGTATTACTTGTCCACTCCTGTGCATTAAAAGCCTATTGTAACCAACAAAAGCAACATAAAAAATATGTTTAAGGGTATTATTGCTTTCAGTATACACTTGATGCCATTCTTCAGTGACCGTCACATTAGTAGAGTTGGCCTTGCTTTTATAGACTTTGCATACGTTTTTTCCCAGCAATAAAACGTCATATGGCTGAAACATTTCTCACTGCTGACTGCCGACAGAAATATACAAGTTATGAGGCGGCGGAAAACGAAGTTGATGAACTCTTTTCTGCGTAGAGGGCGATAAGGTGGAGACCAGTAAAACAATTGCGTGAGAGAGTAGTAGGCGGCAATGTAAAATCATTTTGATTTCACAGCTTGGGAGAGGCCAGTCACATAACGAGCATGAAGTCTGTATGTGCGTCTCAATTGCTGATGGCGGAGGCGAGTTTTTTTGTATAGATGGCAAAGGCGATGATTCCAACATGCAGCATTTGTTACCCTTAAATTGGTAAGGATGAGCATTAATCTTCCTCTGCCATCGTAGCGAAAAACCCCACCTACGTCTCCTATACCACTGCCCCAGACATCCTGCACGTCCTGTAAGTTTCATAAACAGTTCTCCTCCGCGTTTACTGACCCTTCGAGGAAGAAAGCGTAAACGGTGCTTCCTCATGACACAACCCACCTTTCCATTTCGAGAATCTAAACTTTCCTCTTGCCATTGAACGACGGACTCACATAGCAAGAAATGTTGAGCCCCTAACTGAACCAGCTATTAAAAACAGCATGGAGACTGGTTGAGTCTTATGCAAGTACGTAGCATGTAGAGGTGCACTCAGATGCAGGTTACATGTGTTTTTTTTCTCAAGGGAAGATTGATATTTTAGCTTGCATACACCAATGTGGTCGGCAGGGCGTTGTTCTCGAATTGAAAATGCCACACCAAATATACGGGCACGAGTTAAGAGTTTCTGTGTAAGGAAAGTTTCGGTATTTTACTTGCTGCAAGTGATCAACTGTAAACAGGATAAAAAGAAGTGAGTCGATGGCCCAAGTGAAGGTTACACGGAAAGTGCATCCCATTCTCGCAGTCGACATTCACGGAGAGGCAGCCGTAGCATGTTAGGGGTCAGCGATGTTAGTGCTGAGCACTCCCTTCGCTGAGTGTTGCCGTACAGGTTACGAAGTTGCAGGGTGTATTGTTACCACGGGGTCGGTTTTCACAGTCTGCTTATAGCTAGAACCTATCGATTTCTAAGCTTATAGCTTGAACCGAGTATTGATTTCTAAGAATGCCTTGCTAGGCACTAGGCGTAACGCGCTGCTATGCGCAGAACCGCTTTTGCCTTAATTTCCACTGACATTTCACTGCCATTCTGTTTCATTTTCACTTTTATCTTCACTAAACATATTCCTTGTGGGCGAGCTGTGCTGAATGTCAAGGGCACTCGCTGTGGTTAATCAGTGGTTAGGTGCTCGGTAACAGAGCTGGAATACTCGGGTTTGAAGCCTGCAGCGGTGGTCCCGTTGTTACCGAGTCAAAATACAAAGAGAACGTTAAAAACCTTCATATGCTCGAAGATATCAAGGGGCTATCCACTACAGCATCCCTCATAGCATGAGTAGTTTCAAGACGTTACACCACATATAAAAGGAGCGGCTAAGCTGTGGCTATTCGTGGGTCTTAGAGTGGCTCGCAAAACTCTAGCAAATACTTCCCCCACCCCTTGTCTCGTACTGCTGTTCTAAACTGCAACAACGTCATTCGAGCTGAACTTCATGATGTTTGCTCCACAAATGTAGCTGCGCAATGCATAAGTGCAGGGAGAAATCACGGCATGAGTGGCATTCATATTGACACCCATCTTTGTTGTAGGAAATAAAAAATTGCGCGCTTTTACTGCGGCTCTTGGCTAAATGTTGTTTGCTTTTGCATCTCTGGCCAGCCTTGCCAAAAACTATATTCCATACCACACCATACCGTGCCGTAGCATACCGTACCGCACCATACCATACCATACCATACCATACCATACCATACCATACCATACCATACCATACCATACCATACCACACCATACCATACCATACCATACCATACCATACCGTACCGTACCGTACCGTACCATACCATACCATACCATACCATACCATACCATACCATATCTACCGTACAGTATTGTACCGTACTATACCTTATCATACCGTCAATGCTAGAGGCCTTAGTGCATATATGATTTACCCGGTCCTAGACGTCATGGCTCAAGTTTTGTAGTTCATGTCCTTGACTCATTTTATTGCATTCAGAGGCACATTTTAAGAGTCTCATACAGTATAGAATATTGTTGTTGCATAGGCACCCCCAAGTCCTATCTGAACTGAGTAATCTAAAGTAGCTACGGTGTTTGTTCTACTCGTTACCACTCTTAGACAATGCGATATGGCCGATCAATTGATGAGAGGTCAGTTCGGGGTATCTTCCAAATCTCACATACCACAGTGGTTTAAATGGTGTCGGCCTGCTTTATTGTACTGGTCATTAATGCAGTGGTGCTAACATAAAATTCACTCGCTTAGGAAATGTCGCCCCGCAGCAAGTGACTGTATTCTAGGACAACTTACTGTGGCTCTGCAGCCAAGCCTAGGCAGGAAAAGGGGCAGACGGGCCTTTGTCCCCTTGCCGTGGGGGGTGGCCTATCTCATCACTGCGGACCCCGCACCGTCTTCTCTCTCACCCGTGCGTACCTCCCAGTACGAACAAAGACCGAGCAACCCAGGAGATGGTACAAATGCCCGTCTCTTTCCCTTCCCTGCCTAGCCTATACCGCAAAGCCACAAAATGTTGTAACATAGTGCATTCCTTTGCAATGAAGGCTGACAAAACTAGCGAGTCAGTTGTCACGGCTTGGGCTACTCCGGCGTAGAATCGTGCCCGCTATGTATTAGAATTGCAAATGTAAACAATCACATGTGGAGCTCTGTGCTCGCAACTCGCGCTTCTACCTGCAAATTGAATATGTTAGTCGGTTGTAATCACAGAAGCACGTATTTGTTTTTGTATCGGCTGCCTGGTTCTTCACTGCGTAATTTCTTGCTGCGCGTCTAGCTTAGAATTACGTGCGGGGGAGAACGTGACTCAAACTGGACAAGAACAGCAAGATACCTAATAAAAACAAGAACACTGTCTAAGCTAAGCGTGCATTTAAAGCGAATGTGAACGGCTTCGCCTACATGATTTATTGAGCCTTTATCTTATTTATCCGATCATCCTTTAGCACCCCGTATTTTGTATTCGAATACTCGCGACAAGGAAAAGCCGCTTTGCTTGGTGCCGAACCGACAATGCGCGGTGGATCCATTCGGTGAGACATCCTGGTTGGGCAATTGTACAGTCCGATTTGAAAGTCTTCTTATGTATATGCGATAACCATAAAAAAATATAGAAAACAAAACACTGCAGGCTGATTTCGAACAATGATTTCGCCATGCGCGTGACGTGAGTACGGTATTGGGGGATTTTCTATAATAAATCACCGGCTTGCCTTCCTCCCGACAGCAGCGCACGCGTAGTGTTGTATAATACCTACGGTTTTTGTCAACACGGTGCTTATTTGTGTCTTAGTCCTGCAGAATGGATGAACTCGAATATTTTTTTATTGCTCACGTGTCTCAAGAAAGCACGGGAATAACTCTTAAGTGAGGCTAGTGAAAGAGAAGCGCAGAGGAAGAACATCTCACTGCGATTTGCATTTTCAAAATTTCTCTTAGCGCATGAAAGATGCGAGAAATTCCATCAGAAAAGCTGGCTTATTTCTCTCTCCTAATCTCTTCCTCTTTTTTTTTCTCTGTTCCAAAAGCATCCGAACCGCTCTGCTGTCGATGTAAGCTAACCCCACGAGCGCATTGTGCTGTTGAGTACAATAAAAGCGAAGGTCGAAAAGCAAGAGCCATAGCGCGGAGCGATCGAAGCCCCATCGAACAGGGTATAAAAGTTCAGAATGTGTACAGTTGAGCGCACCGACTATAAAGCAATGCTATAAAACTTCTTTGTTCAAAAGTTGCTGAAGCCTTTGCAGATGTGCCGCTTTTACTTTCTGAACGAGGCCAACGTGACGGCCTTCATCGGATGGCGCTCTCTCAGAGAGCGGCTGTATGCAATCCTCTGTCGAACGTGACAGGCATACCATGGCTGTGCCAGATACGGAGGCCGACGGGACGCTTAGTGAGCACCGTGACCGCTCGCTGGATGCATGCAAACTGCTTGTTACAGGACCGAATCCCAACCTTCCGATGCGGCTCTTGCGTCTGACAGTACCTAAATCTTACGGCGTT
The DNA here is from genome assembly GCF_055883805.1 of Amblyomma maculatum. Lineage (NCBI taxonomy): Eukaryota > Metazoa > Arthropoda > Arachnida > Ixodida > Ixodidae > Amblyomma > Amblyomma maculatum. The sequence goes on from NC_139349.1 coordinate 80,899,452, forward strand.
CACTCGCAAAACTTAACGAAACAGGCTAAGCTCGAAGGTAGGCAATGGTTCCCTCCTACCCTCCTTTTTTTTTTCTTTTTATAGCTCCCTTTGTCTCAAAAATGTCGAAACTTTTTTTATAGGCCTACCGCTCCATAACAATGCGTCATTTGATTTAAAGATGGCAGTTTTAACATTGCTTAAGTTTTGCTGTCACTGCGGGTGCCTTGTACTGGCAGAATTTTTGCCATATCCGCTACGAGGACTTCCGGAGCGTCTTTTTCTATTAAAAATTGCGAAACGTAAAGACGCAAGAAAACCGTGCAAAGCTCTTGCTGGCACGGTTCTCTATAGCACGTTTGCTTCTCCATAGCCGATCGAAGGCCGGGATTGGGCAAATTGCTAAGCCGCGCAGTAATTCAGTAACTCCCAAAAAGTCTTTGTCAGCTAAGAAATAATTTGTGAAAACTGTGCACCTGACTCGTGGCACAATAATACTCGAGTCGAGAAAATGTTCGCGCTGCAAAAAAAAAAAAAAAAAAAAAAAGTTAACTTCTTTTTTAGGTTTCTTCTTTTCACTGGCGCAGCTGTTTAGAAAGAAAGAAGAACACTTTCTCTGACAGAATCTCAAATGTCACTGTTGTACGTGTAAATCATCTTTTCTTGTCTGTACTCGTGTTTCCTCAGTACCGCGTGGTAACGCTCGCTGACGCTGCTCGGAAAGGTCCTCCTGAGTCAGTGTTAGCGGGAGTTGTCTTCAAGATGACTGATATGGCTGCTCAAGTGACACAGACGACAGGTCAGTGTCCATGTCACTGGGTGTAAAGAACTGGGCTGTGACGTCAAAGTTGCTGCAGTGCGGCAGCCCCCCGCATAATTTACCTGCGGTGCAGAACACATACGTTTCAGCTTATCGTGTGACATCTTGCAGCAGAGTAAAATAATTGATCATATCGCTTGACGGTTCAACGAGCCTTTATGTTTAACACTGTCTCTTATCGTCCGTCTTTCGAAGTCACGAATCAGAAAAAAAAACAACATCCAGCTTTCTCAATCACCGCATTGTTCCCTTCGTTGCTATGATTAGCTTGTAAAACAGTTGTGTCTTAACTTATGAAAAAAGAAGAAAAAAAACGAACAGGTAGGCGGCGCAACGTCCCCAGGCTGTCGCGCGTCACAAAAGGGTGACGAAGTGAAGAAACAATACATACTTTTGAATGCCGTGATTCATTTCTGCAGAGGCCGAGGAGGTCCGCGTATGATTGCTGCAAATTCCCGACAGACGTGCGTTTACACAAAGCGCATGTATCAAGTAGCGTTCATATTTTTATTGTTGTTATTGTTGACATCGCTACATGCACGTTAGAGCCACCAAATCAAACATCAGACTTGCAGGCAAATCGGTGCTCCAGTTTGTCGCATGTTTACATTGCAATGCGCACACAATGCTGCCTGGCATTGATTAGCAATTCAGCGCCGACGCCGTTTAGAGCATGTCTCGTGGTGTGTGCTCCCTGCAAGTCCTAAGCTCTCGTATCGGCAAAGCAAATGAGAATTGATTGGTCCTTTCCAAACGTTCGAAACAAGCTGGGTTGACACGCGCTTCTGTTTGTCTCTCTTCTCTCTGAATGAAATAATCATAACGAGCGCTGCACTGCGCCGTTTCTTTGTATACAGTGACGGGTCATTGCGATGCGAGAGGCCGGTACTCGCTTCCGTCACTGCACAAGCATTTCTAGGAATCTTCGATAGCAGCCACGTGTTTCATTCGCCGTCTGTCTCGTTATACCCTTGCCCTCTTTTCTCTAGGGAGGGGCCGCAATCTTGACGGCAAAGTTGTTACTCCAGGCATCGAGACCTAATGATAGTCTCAGATTGGTTTTATGCGCACAAAAAGACGACACAAAAAGACAAGGGAAACAAGATGATAGTCTGATAATGATAGTCTCGTTAGCGCTCTTTTTCCCCTCTTCTTAAGACAACGTTGTACTTCACCTTCTGGACGGCTGTTTTGACCTCGATTCTCATGTTCGGTATGCCCGCATCCAGCTTGTAATGCAGAATTAAGGACAGTCTGATCGCCCGCTGAAAACACTCATATATCGTGCTTAAACCCTAATTTCCACTCCTATCATTTGGAAGCTTCCGACATGAATGTTTTGTGGTGTGTAGACGGCTACTCCGCTATGAATGCTCTATGAATTAGGAGATAATCCTTAACTGTGACTGTCGTACTGATACCTTTTTGTGATAATTTTTGTATCACCTGAGTAAGCTCTTTTGAGTCTCAGTGCTTTGCATTTTGGCGTATCAAGATACATTGCATGTATAAAAGACCAAAATATTTTATTCAACCATAAGCTCTCCATATTTATACCCGATTCACGTAGAAATAAGTTCACTAAGCATATCATGAAATGTGCGTTAGAAATGTTAAGTCAGCCTCGCGGTTCTCATATTCAAATCATATCTTGTATGTCAATATTCTACCGCTTGCTGAGTTGCCGTATATACAGCGATGATTTTGCCTTTTTGCTTTAGCATACTAAATGCTGTGCGATTAGCTAGTAAGCCAGAAAAAACTATGAAATAAAATTGAGCGCTCTCATCGACGTATAGCAATTTTGAACTGATTCAGCTCAAGGCCTGAGACCTCAGTTACTTTCCAAAGATTAAAAATGAATTAAATTAAATTTTTTTTACATATCTCTTTATGCTCTGAGGCAATAAAAAACGTTATTACAAAATGAATTATCTCACATTGCATTGATTACAGCATCTGCCATTCTACAGGAATATTTAGCAACGCGAAAATATATAATTACAGATGCCGTGATCACAATGTCTGAAGTTGGCGCAGTAAATGCAAAGAGTCACTATATCGCTTGCAGGTATTCTGGACTTTTTGCACTGCGTGCAGCCCTCAAGAAACGTTCTTCAAAAAAAGAGTATTCCTAAGCAATCATGAAAAGTCTGGTTATTTAGTCCACTCTTACATATCTTGCGGGCAAAGAAGACTGGGGGTGTCCCTGTAAAATAAACAGCTGACATTAAAACCAAGCGCATGATACTTATTGCTCCAGCAGGAGAGACAGAAGTAGAGGCTGGGAGAACAGCCTTCTTGAAAATATTTTGTCATCTTTTTACTGCACATAATGAACCAATTGTCCTCGTGTCAAACGATCTTGGGACTGTTCTCCTGCTACAAAATTTTGTGACTACGAATGCAAAAACGTTTTCTTCTCTTAGCAGGGCTTTCCGAGGTTCGTGAATCCGTGAGCATGTTCGCGCCCGGCTATTTCAAGATTCATGCACAGACCATCTTGAGCGGCTATTTTAAGCATTTGTTCCCATAGGTACGGCATCCTGTGCCTCTTTTCTACCTTATTCCTATCCGCTATTCCAGGTTCCGTACTGTAAACAAAATTAAAAGTAGAGTTCTTACATGTATCGTTTGGTTTGCCCTCTCGTATATTCACAACTTCAACCAATATGTCTTTTGACGTCCAGAGCCGAGGTACGTTTCTCGCTATCGAACAGGACAAGGTAGAATCTTGCGTTTTGAATGAAGCTAAAAAATGTCGCTATACACTAGATATCACCTATCATGTAACTCCTATCAGGTCTACTAGTGTCATCATTGCAGCGGGAAAAGGGCCCCTCACATATCACTTCGATTACTCATCTCATATGCAGCTGTAGCCTGTTTTATGCTAGCGAATTTGCTTATCCTCTCCGCCATTTGTTACGCTTTCAATGCATTGAGTTCAACCAGCTCAGTTGTGACAAGTGCCAGCGGACATTATCGGACGTCATTGTCTGGCAATGTCTAAACGACATTCATTGTTATTGCTGACGTCATATGTTCCTACAAGCGCTTAAGACTATACCTCGCTTCGAAAAGGGGGCTTATAGAACGAGATAAATTGCGGGTTCTATTTCAGTAACTACGGCTCAAAAGTGCTGAAAATCGAATATGTTTTCGGCCGTTTCCAGTGAATTCTAATGAGCGGTTCACTAGTGATGAACCACCACGCAAACTTTCATTCTGGTCGTGCTGTGTGGCTCCCGGAGATCGCAGTGATGCCTGTGTCTTGGCTAACTGCTTGTTAACTAGCGCATTTGCACGCGCACGTTCGAACTGGTCATGTGGAAGCGTTCCACGTATTTTGTCGCTCACTTCTTGTCTAAATATGATGTAAAAGGGAGACAGAGAGAGGCACAGTAATGAGTACAGGACATGATGAAATTTGTTCATTTATCATAATCGCTTTTAGATCGAAGGAAAGAAGCGAACAGTCGGTGAGGCCGAGCAAAGAGTAAGGGACTTTCTTTTTTTAGTTTTGCTATCGACGTGAGTTAGTACTATAATTTTAGTGTGAAAATAATTAAATCCAAAGTAGAAGGAAAACGCACTGGTCGACTATGGGAACCGAACCTGCGATATTCGAATATCGCGTCCGGCGCTCAGGCCGTCACTTTTCAGATATTTTCATCTTTTGCCGCAGTGCGGTTATGATAAAAATAAGAACAAGACTATTAATAATTCTGTACTACGACGTAATCGAATATAGTGGCACTCAGGTTAAGGTTATTTGTTAAGAAAAAGCTTGCTCGTTTTTGCAACCAGCGTGTGACGAGCTAACTGATTAAAAGGACAGAGGCAGCACAGTAAGATTCTGCACATCAATGTGAAGACTATAACGGCGCCCACTGAATACTCAGAATGTAGTTACTGATCATTTCATGCATGTTCATTTCATACTATGCAGTTTCGCTTTATACCGCTCCGCTGTCACTCTGGTCTAATTCTTGAGGCGTATAGCTGTATCTTACTGCTCTACCGTGAAAGAGACTCTCGTATCCACTCTTGAGTTCTGAATGTGCTATGTTGGGATACAAGTACCATGAAACCACCTATTTCCAAAGATGCTGTCACGAATGGGCTTGTTGAGGGTACCTACTGAAATGGAGCTAGTGAAATCACTGCCATTCCGTGGTGGTTTCATTTCCAATTGATTTGATTCCTTTTAGTGTTTTAGCCCTTTGCTGTCAGGTAAGGAAGTTACAAGCAGGCTAGCAGATCAAGGTTTTCAAAACAAATTCTTCATTGTCCTGGCACGTTCCTAATATCTCTTCCGCGCCTTCCTCACGAAGTCTGATCGTCAGACCAGCACGATATCGACCATGCTGGAACAAGTTGCAGCGATCGACGTTCACCTAAGAATGGAAGTGAGAGGAACTGAAGTAGCATAAAAATTGAGGTTAACGAGGCGTACAGAGGTGAAAAGAACAAGAGGGCTGGGGGGGTTGAATAGGGTACTCGGAAAAGGAAGCACTCTACAAGCTTGTACAAGAGGCACGTTCTTTATGCCTGACTCCACAGAAGCCATGGCACGCAGCAGAGGCAAGCGTTCCTTTTAAATTGACTCCGCTGTTTTCGTAGTATAACAAAATAGAACGGCGAATGTTGCAGCTGACCTCTTGGGACCTGTTCACGCTGTGAGTTCGCGGCGTGCTTGCGAGCTTAGCTATCGAGGCATAAGGTGTTCAGCTTAGCAGATAATGCATCGAGGGAACAAACGGAGCATGCGGGGTTGTTCAGGGAATACTGTGTTCAGAGATCAGTGCTTCCATGACGGCGTATAAAATTCGATGCGCCCCGTCTGTAGCTATAAGCTACAATAAGCTATAAAGCTTATAGTACTTTATTTCATGCATCTCGTCACAGAAAAATTTCAGCATGTGAGCATTCTGAGGTCGGGAAAAGTGTTTATGTAATAGTTTAAGCACCAGAGTCGGCAGAAGCCATGGACTATATGAGAAACACGCAGCAGTGTTTTACGTTGGAGCTGTTAAAAGGCAAGTCGACCTTTCACTCTTGTGGAAAAAAAATAGAAAAGATATTGAGATACTTAACCTCCGCATTTTGAGATATGATGCGATAGCGGCAGAGGCTTCGGTCTGCTGTTCCTTTTGCAGATTCTCGTCCGTGTACGCGCACGCCATTCAACAATCAATTCCAATTAGATGGCTAAGCATTATCGAACCCTTTTCGCTGGCTTCCACGTTCCAGCCCCATGGGGTAGCATACCGGTAAAATGCAACTGTTATATATTTTCCTCTTAGCAGATCAGTAGTGTAGCAGATCTTCTTTTGCCTGATATTTCTATCCCACTTTCCCGCAGCGCCGCCTTGCGCGGCTGCACTTGCTTAACTGTACTCTTGGCGACAGCTTCTAACACATGCGCCGCACGATTTCCGTCCAGAGCGAAAATTGTGTTATAATATCACGGCATTCGTCCATTTTCACCACTACAGTTTCAGTCCGTCGTACACACCGGCGGTGAGCGTTCGCAATGCCCGTGCGCTTACTGCGTGCAGACACGTGCTGGCCTACACTGCATAGCCTTCGACAGCCTTTATCTCGTGCTGCAATAGCCGGCTTGCGCAAATCAAGTTTGCTGTCTGCTTCGTTCACTTTTTTTTTTTTCATTTCGAGTTAAGAAGGCCGTCTTTCATAGTCTGGCTGAATGTCTGCGAAACGGCATTTTCATCACAGCGCCGTTTATATACTTATAGGGCCGCAAAGGCGGAATATGTCCATGCGTGTTTGGTAGCAGTTTGTCTGCGGCCAGGGAAAAAGAAGTTTTTTTTTTATTACTATTATTTGAAGTGCTAAATGCACGCCTGGCTTTAACGCGCACAGTTCCGGCTCTCGGGCGCTGCCTGTGAGCGTTGTGCGTGCGTGACAAATTGCGAATGCGTTGCTCACCCTTTCCCTCTTTGCCCTTTTACTTCCTTTCATCCCTCTTTTTTAGAGAAAGGTGGCAAACCCGAACACAGTTTGGGTAACCTTCAACTGCCTTCTCTATTCGTCTCTCTCTCCCCCTCTCTCGGGCGCGCAGTATCGCTGCAAACCAGGAAACTGACATAGGCGCAAATGGCGGGCTTAGAGCCAACAAGGCAGCTACGGCTAGCCGGGTTTCGATGGCCTGCTCCCTGGAAAACGGGCGCAGTAACGGCGCGACCAGGAAGTAGGTGGCGGTCGTGTGAACGATGTACGTGCGTGTACTCTGTATGGGCCCACGCGGTGAGCGTCGCCTCCAACAACGTGAACAGAAAACAATGCCGCATCTCTCGTGCGCGATAGTTTTGTGCCGGCGGCGGTGGCATGGGCCCTAGCGTAACAATGCGAGCGACCGTCGATTCGATCGCTCTCTGGGGACAGGAAAGGGAGATAGGGGAAGTGTAGAAGCTGACGTTCTGCGCTGTGATTTGCCTAATTGCGGCGGCGGGAAAATTCTCGGGCAGTGCGCGTGAAATAAGGGCCGTTCCTCTTCGAGCTTCCCTTTCCCAACCTGCTTCATTCGCTTCGCAACAGCGACGAGGGACGACGGTCACAGCTACGACGGTGCCTCAGAGGAGGTGCGCCGATGCCGGCGCATCCCTGCTCTGTTGTCCGCATCCTCTCGCGCCCTCGACGACGCAACGCATTTGTAGCGGTCACGCCCCGTGGGTCCGCGGCGCTGCGAGTGCTTCGTGTAATGGCGAGGGACGTGTATATGTGTGCTCGCTCGCGGCTCGGAACAGCGCGCCTGTCGGTTCTTCGAGTGCCCCGAAGGGCGAGATAACGCGGGAATGTCCTCCGAAGTCATGAAGTGCGCGCACGCATAAATTGCGCTTCACTTTGGGGGACACAGAGGCCTGGAAATATGGCGCCGTGCTGTTCGAGAAAATGTAGCGTAATACAAACGCGTTCAATATGTACGGATGCGGTGGTCCCTCCGTTATCTCTTCTAGCTATAAAAGTAAACGACATGACGCAAGTGTACGGCGTGCCTCGTAGTGGTGTCTGGACAAGCGTAAACATCAGGACTTTAGTTATAGCAGTACGGGATAAGAAACGAATTCGGGTAAACGAGAGCTGGATTAAAATAGCAATATTGTCTACATATCATTTTTGAAGCGACTCATGGTTACTAATGGAGGGTAGGAAACTGACAAAATGGAAGAGCCTTAGGACGCGAACTTGATACGCGTTGTAAATAGCTCTCACCTTAAGGGCTCTACTTTTGCCTTACTTGAACCAAGTGCCTCTAGTGAACTTCATGTGTGCCGAGGAGAGAAATGTGCAGAACTTTATCTGGCATGTGATGATATTCCAAGAGACGTGAGTAATGGGGGAACTCTGATATTGTGTTCTGTTGTGTTTTGTCGAGCCGCGCAATGTGTCAGTAAGTGGCTTCTTTAATGTTGTGCAGAGGAGTATCCGGCGTCGATACCGGGCACAATCCTCTCCTTATGCTGCAGATTCGAGCACGCGTTTGCAAGCGCTACGAGAAGGAGGAAGAAGAGGTTTGGCACTGAGGGCACGCCAAGGAGGCACCAGGCGCCATGTTTGGATATTGACAGCCGGGGGGACAGCCGGGGATTAACAAGAGGTAGAGGAAGCCAGGTTTGGTTTGGTTTGTGGGGTTTAACGTCCCAAAGCGACTCAGGCTACGAGAGCCGCCGTAGTGGAGAACTCAGGAAATTTCGCCCGCCTGGTCTTCTTTAACGTGCACTGAAGTCGCACAGCACACGAGCGCCTTGCTTTTCGCCTCCATCGAGAAGCAGCCGCCGAGGCCGGAATTCGATCCCCACATCCTTGTGCACAGACGTCGGGCGCCCAAACCACTGCACCATGTTGGCGGCCAGGTGTCTGCCTTGCTTTTATATTTATTGCACCCTAACCCGAGGGGTTATCGTGCAATCTTTCATCGATAATCTTACATAAATATAGAAATAGGGCTGACATGAGGCCTCCTCTAACTATTTTTAATCCGCGGCTGTCAATAGCCTAACACGCCGCCCAGTCTCCTCCGCACGCCCCCAGTACCAAACCTCTTCGTCCTTTTTCTAGCTCTTGCATATGCATGCGCGAATCTGCAACATATGTGTTCTTGTAAGCCAAAAAACAAAGGCCCATTGAATGATTCATTGGTTGATGTTGCACCAACAGTACCTCAAGAAGAGCATCTTTTAAGAACACAGGCAAGCGCTAAACTTGTCAGGAAGACGCGTAGCACTTTTTTTTTTCTTTCGCTGCTTCCTTGATGCGCTGTTTATGCGATATAAATACGTACAAAGTCGCCAAAATTACAGCTTAACTTGTTCATTCACTAATCGCTCGACCGACCGCTTGATTTATTATTAAATGACTGATCGATCAATTGATTGATTGATTGATTGATTGATTGATTGATTGATTGATTGATTGATTGATTGATTGATTGATTGATTGATTGATTGATTGATTGATTGATTGATTGATTGATTGATTGATTGATTGATTGATTGATTCGCATGCTGCCTATGCGCCCACTCTGGTACCCACGGGCTCGACATCTACGAGCAGAACGGCTTCGCTATCGAGTAACAGCAGCATGCAGAGTGATGGCTAAGGACGCTGCAGATCCGATGATAATTATCTGCATTTTATGAACAGCCAAATTGTAGAGACGTGAGGCGAATGGTGTTGTGTGTTTCAATGAGCAAGGAAAACAGTTGCTCCAGCGTTGGGGAAGCGGTAAAGGCATTTTGTTACTCACTGACGTATTTCTTCTCGCAATTACTCGGCATTTTATTGCCACTGGATTACGACAAAAGCAAGCAGACAGTTACCATTAAGAGGTAATAATCAGCCGCAGGCCTTGCTGTAACGTTACATTTGCGGACCAGAGTTGCGTCTATGGTGGAGTGGTCAAACTATATTGGAGGCGTGTTCACCACCGCTGCTGTTGGCGCTTCTGAGCCGCCCATGAGCCCGTCAGATGGGCGGTGCACTTGTAACTAATATCTCTAGCTGCCATATCTTTTATTGCATTATATTACGCGCATAAAATCTGCCTAACTGCTCTGTTATAGCTAGGAAACGTTATATGTCATGTCAGTAGAAGTGAACACTTTGTGTTGCAGTGGACACCAATTCACTCCTCGGTCAATCCTCGTTTAAAAAAAGAAGAACGAAAATTGCAGCTAAGTTATCCCCAAGATTTGGTTCTCTGCAGTTCAAGATGGTGATGCAGGGAAATAAAAGGAGATAAATAGGAAGCCGAGTGCAAAAAAAATAATAATAATAGAACACAGCCGCGGAAGGTTAACGTGAACGCAGCAAGCCGATAAAATCGGCGCAAAAAAGCCGAGGCTCGTCCAAGAAGGAAAAAGCCGATTTTATGCTCTTTTTTTTATGATCGGGCGGGCTACCCATTTTTAAAATGATGCTCGCATACAACCACAACGTAGCGTTCATAATGCAGGGGGTTAGGCGCTGTTTTGTTTGTTTGTTTTCTTTCTTGTGTTACGCTTGCCACGCACGATGAATATATAAAACGCTCATTTCTCAAGCGTGCCTCCATGACACGCAGGCTCTTGGCGACGTTCACGTCCGATATGCCGGTCGCCGCGTGAATTATGCTACGTTATCGCCGAAGAAATGGTTTCTTGCACAACCGCCTTAAAGTTATCAGCGAAAAATTGAAGGCAACCAGCATATTTGAGCGGGTTCCTCGAAACATTTGTCTTGGAGTATTTATGGGCTTATTTAGGAAAATTTTAGGCTTTGTTTGCTCAAGGCTTGCGTTATACTTTAGCACCACTACGTTATGTTTGAGTGGATCAATACGAGACACGCGCCGAATTCCGGGCGAAAAACGTTTGCGCATTTGAACCCTTGCCAAACGCGCCATGCTTAGAGTTCCAGGAATTCCTCACACCACGGATACTCTTCGCTACAATACCGGTGCAACAAAAAAGTGAACTGACTCTATATTGGTTCTCGGACTATGTAAATTCCACCTCAGAGGGGAGTAGTTCAAGAGGTTCTTGTGAAACGAGTTGGTGCAATGCTGCCAGTACCAGTAGTTTGCGTTCCGAGAAACGCTGCTTCTCTTGTTAAGGCGTGGGCGTTATTTGGCTAGGCTGTGGCATGGAGAGGAAGTGTGACCAGTAAGCGGTAGCAAAACTATAACGTTATTTTGTATCGAACTTCTAAACTAATCATTCGTTGTGCGGCATTTAGGTTGATTTCGTACCATTTTGGCCCCGATTAAGCATTCATATGCTACCCCGTAACAATATCCACATTCACATTCATATTCGTGTGGAGGCCAGCTCGTGACAGGTATTCGAATCGAAGAAATATGTGCTTCCAATTATATGACGTTAACCGCAGGTGTAGATGTCCACCAAAGAGAGAGATAGATACCAAGCCTTTTTTTACCTCGAATAGCAAGCAAACCGAGTAAAGACATTTAACACTTTTCTGAATTCTCTGCCAATTTCTCTATGCTAAACCACCAAGAAAAACCACATCAAACATTGCTTTTGCACGTTTTAATTAGTTAAGGCAGAGCTGCACCCCTGCTAATTGTTTCACTGTTTATTCTCTTATCATCACCACCCTATCGCCCCCTTCGCCGTTTTAGTAATATGCCTGTTGGCTATGTGGCAAATAATTTGACGTCAATAGAACTTTCGGTAGTTTCTTATTTCGCACGTTAGCAGCCACCTTTAGAAAGGTATTTTTTTTTTTTTATCTGAAGGATCCTTCCGAAATACCACTGAAGACGCTGATCATCCGATCGCGCATTGCCAAATGGCCCCTGCGGAGTTCTACCCAGTCTGCTGATGGCGGTTAGGATGCCAGGCGTGCAAGAACCGGCGCTAGCTCGCGCCATTCGACGAATCTTGTGTATAAAGCAAAGTCAATGAACAATACATAACAAATCAACTTTGAACGTTTAATTACATACATTACCGAACTGACACAGCAGTGGGCACGTTTGCCGAGAGCCCAGCTGTGATAAATGCTCAAACAATGCTCGGTGACATAATGTTCAAATAAGGCCTGCTCAAGCTCATTAAACCAGTTCATTAAGATAAGCTGCTTCATAAACGCCGCACATTATGATTTCGCCGTTGCGCCACTCTGCGGATTGCGTCCTAACTAGGCCGGGCTTAATCGGTCCAAAATGAGTTTCTGCATATTTCTTGTACGCAAACTTTATGAGTCCAATGATTGTGCGCGGTTATGAAACAATTAAATGGGCACGCTGATGCTGAACATTGCTTTGTCACTATAAGACATGCATTACTGCGAGGAGCGAAATAATTTATGAACGCAATACGATTCTGTGTCGATCGATGCATCGAACAAAAGCAATATTGGATGTGCTACTAAACTATACATTTTTTGCTCCCGTGCTGATGGTCTTGAAGTAATTAGCCTTTCGAATTTTCTTGTATCATTGGATTGATATGCGTATATTGTGGACGTATATTCATCTTAACGTGTTCGCAGAAAGTACTAGGCAGCGAGAAAATAGTTCCACACGTTCACGACA
>NC_139349.1:80914316-80979316 GCF_055883805.1 Amblyomma maculatum
CTAGCCCACAGGAACCATAAAAATCTACGTCATTAGCTGTGACGTCACCACCTGCGTCGTCGCCATCACTATTACTATGCTTACAGAAGTGTATAATGCGTACACCGACTGAATACCGAATTCGTGACCATTTTGTGACCAATGCCGTGCTTTTGCAGTCAGCACCGAAGCCAGGTTCTCTCGTTAGTAGAACTTACATGGTTTTTGCCTCAGAAACATCCACACGCCACCACAAGGAACTGAACCAGGAAACTCCAAACAGTGTCGACGAGATTGGCGCTGATGAACAATATCACGGTTACGCTGTGGAGTGACCGCAAATCCGGAGCACGAAAGGGAAATGACTAGAAGAGTGAGATTGACGTAGAGCACATTTGGCAAGTACTCTCAGATAGCCATGCTGGTTGATAGGTATTCCTGTAGAGGAAAATCGTGGAGGATAAAGAAAAGGATTCAAACAAGGGGAGAACGCCAAGCGCTCTGCCACAGAAAATAATAAGTGTGACGTTAATAGGCAGAAAGCGTGCAGAGAGAATGAAGGAATAAAGACGAGTCACTGACATTCTAGTCGAAATAAAGAAGAATATGACACAAGTAGGGCATATAACGCTATGGCAAGATAACCGATGGTCGCTTAGTGTGACAGACTGAATTCGAAGGGAACGGAAGTCTAGCAGGGACCGACCGAAAATTAGGTGGGCGGAGGAGATGGAAAGTTTCCGGGAGGCTAGATAATGTAGACGCAGCTGGCACAGGCCCGGCTTAATTCAGAGATACAGGGGAGGTATTTTTCTTGTCGTGGAAGTAGTCAGGCTAATGATGATGATTAAACGCTTACGAAAGCCTATACTGAGCAATCGTAGCGATGGACCAGTTGGCATAGCAAAGGACTAGAAATGCGGGATGTTGTCCTTAAGATCGCGGTTCAAATAAAAACGGTTGTATGTGGTTGTTTTTCTGGTTTGTAATCAGCAGAGACATTAGTCTGCCAACCAAGATCCGTATAACTCGTGCTATGGTCTTTCCAGTTGTGATGTATGGATGCGAGAGTTGGACTGTGAAAAAGGCTGACCGCCGAAGAATTGACGCGTTTGAATTGTGGTGTTGGCGAAGACTCTTGAGAGTTCCTTGGACTGCCAGAAGATCAAATCAGTCAATATTGTCGACCATAAACCCTGACTGCTCATTGGAGGGTCAAATTCTAAAGTTAAAGCTCAGCTACTTTGGTCATCTGATGAGAAGAGAGGAGTCGCTGGAGAAAGATTTGATGTTGAGAAAGGTTGAGGGTCGCCGGAGAAGGGGTAGGCAGCGAACGCGATGGTTAGATGGCATCCTCGAGGCACTGCAGATGAAGTTATGTGATGTTAGGAAAATAGTGAGAGACCAGAAAGCGTGGCGTGACATGGTCAATAGAGTCACGAAGAGTCGGACACGACTGAACGACTGAACTGAACTGAACTGAACTGAATCAGTTGTCTCTCAGCGGTAAAGTGATTACGACGTGAATGATTTTCTCTCTCTCTCTCTCACACACACACACATGCACATGCACACGCGCACGCACGCCCCCCCCCCCCCCCCCCCACACACACACACACTGGCTGCTGTCTCCCTTCATACGCATATTACAATTTTGCTTTCTTTATTATATTAATAAATCCATGTACTCTGTATGTTTTCGTGCGTAATTTATGTCACCGGCAGGGAACGTCTGATGCTGACAAGTGTCTTCTTCTCTGAAAACTGCACATTATTTCATTTTCTTTAATATCTCGGGAACGCTAGCTTTTTCTCAGGTAATGAATATGAGAAAGGTTGCACCCACGAGGCCAAGATTCATTGCTATGTGTAGGAAGGCAAAAGTGAATACAAAATGAATACTTATGATCCGAGGCCCTGGAAACTCCCATTATTCCTTTCTTTTTCTGCCATTAGCGTCAGACGGGCCCTCCTATACGGCACTTACTGGTGCAGGGCGGAGTGGTAAGAAACGTTGTGTTCCTACGGTGCTGGCTGTTTGTGTTTTCTTGCCTCAGCGCTCATTGTTCAGTGAAGGGGCGGAAAAGGAGCCTTGGAAGGAGGTGTTGGCGCTGACGTCTGAGTTATTAGCGCACACTGCAAGGGCAGACGACGCCTGCAAGACGTGCCGTGCGAATGCGCAGTCAGTTTACGTGATCCGTGCAAATATTCGCGACGGAGTGCTTATCCATTAGCGAACTAGGGCAATGGAAACTAAAGAGGGAGAGTTACGTTTTTCTTTTGGTTACGTCGTGTTAATGGAATGTTCAGAGAGGGATATAATGAGCTTCAGTGTATATTATCTCAATGTGTTTTTAAAGTTAAGACGACAAGTTTGATAGTAAACCAAGTGCTAATAGCATAGTTGAAAAAAACAAAACAAATCGAATACGAATCGAAAAACAAATTAATACTATTTTACGGCACTCCCTAATGCTAAATTCGAGTGCAGCTCCTTAAACTTTTTGTTATATATAATTCAGGCAAAAAAAAATTGAGATGCTTTTATACATGTATGTGAAGTTACAAAGCACTCTTTATTTTTCTCACGTGAGAAAAATAATTTCTGAGAAAAAGAGAACTTCTCTTTGCCTTGTGACTCTCTCGTAACTCGTGGTTCTCTTTCGCTCGGTTATGCCTACAGTGGCACCAAAGGCTACGTTGTTCAATCACCGAACGGGCGCATAAGAGATATGTGAAAGGTTCGGCTTTTTTTATAGCGTTTAACTTCTCAAAACAACATAGGCGATGAGGGAAGTCGAAGTGACGGGCTGCGGAAATTTCGAACGTACAATTTCGAATGAGCGTTGACGTTGCACAGTACACGGGTCACTGCGTTCCACCTTCATCTAAACAGGGCTGACGCGGCCGAGATCGAAGCCGCGTCATCGTGATCAGCAGTCGAGTGCTTTAATCACTTGACCATCACAGCGGGGCGAATATTCGAAAAGTCAAATCGAATGAGTCTAATAACTGTGCTAATATTCGGTGTTCATAATAATTGCGAATATTCGCAAAAAACGAACATTCGTGCAAATCCCTCAATCATGGAGTATATTTTGCAGCTGTAGAAGCGCACAACATTAATCTCCACCGGTGAGCAGCTACACGAAGCCAGTATGAGGTTGACATATTAAATCAATCGCTGTAATCTTACATGTGCAGAAAAATTGCCTTTTGATGATGATGGCGAAAGCGAAGACACTGCATCAGATCCCCTGCTAATGAGAGGGCTGATTGTTCATGCTATAGCGCCACCGATATCAGGCATCAAGGCAAGATTTCCCAAAAGTTGAACCTTATTGCGTAGTCCAATCTTCAAGGCAGAAATTTTAGGCGGGGATATGGGAGAGCTCTTCGCCCTGTAGTGGGGGCAGTCAGGCTCATGATCGGGATCACGGCGTGAGCCGTTGTTGGTGCCAAATCGTATAGAGCTGTGTGGCCGTTCATTAATTTGGTCGCTCTGGCATACGGAGCTTCTGGAAAAAGCGGAGCCAATCAGACGTGCCTGTGTTTGTGTGCTTTCTTGGCCCATTTTGAGCGCGTAGTGGCGACAAGCGAGGAAGTAGCTGCTTATTCATAGTTATTTAGAGTTTCAGTGATTCATTCAGAGTAATTTTTATCTTTTGGCGGCGAACACGACTGATGATTGGGGCTTTGGCGCATTCATGAAGGATGGGCCATTGGCACTTAGGATGAAAGTGTCTTGCAGCCAAGGCTGTTATTTAGGTGCGGGTAATATTAGCGTTAGCTTTTTTTTGTATTTTGCTCTCTGCAGTTATATTACAGCTTATGAAACACTCGACTGGGTTACATATTCAAGCATTTTATTTTATATGATCCAGAATAATATTGTTACGGACGACAAGGAAGAAGAAGCGGGCAGTGGCGCGGGCAGGAGCGCTCGCGCTCGGCCCGCGAACATTCATTAAACGTCATCTACCATCGTCATCGGTCATGTTCTGTCTCCTGTCTTCATCGGCTTGCCGCTTCGTAACAATATCGAAAGGAAAAGTCTCTGGAGAGCAGCACTGCATCCCTTAGGGAACTGCTCTGCTGACATTGTTTGAGGTTCTTTGTAACGGGGCTTTATTCTCTGCGCGTCTTTCTAAGGCATCTTAGGACCAATGCTGATTTTAGATGGGCGGCATGATTCGTTATGTATTGAGGCTTCAATCAGAAATGTAATGTAACCTTCGAGGCAGTTTAAAGAGTGCAAGGTGTGGCCACCTAAAATGATGAATTCTGCTGTGCACATTTCTCTCAAATCTGACACCATAGCAATAAAGGCGTCCTCTAGGAATAATCCATATCTCTCTACGTCTTCACGCATGAACTCTGAGCCGACTCCTTTCTACAGCGGCCAATTCTTGCGAGATGCATTTTAGGAGCTATAGCTACGCGGTTTTACTCTTTGTAGTGTGTTCTTTTTTAGTGCACTAACGCCAAGACCCGTTCTTCCGCGTTTCGCCGATGTTTGTCCGGTCCTCTTCTCTGGCAGGAGGTAGAAGGAAAAAGGCATGAACGGGGCGTTGATTGGTCGACGGTTGGTGTGACGTCATGAGACCACATATCGTGGCCCAATTGACAAGAGCTGCCAAAACGAATGGGAGTCGAACCCAACGAGGCTCTTGGATCCCCAGTCAGACAAGCTACCGCTAGGCCATGCAGGTACGTTTGTATGGAATGGTTAAAGCGGGGCTTTATATCTATGTCGCGTACTCTTTCAGATGACTGTTTTTCTTTCTTTTGTGCTGGGGGAGGGAGTAGCGTCCCTAACTGCCGTAGTGGAAGGTTGCAGAAACGACGACCACCTGGAGTTAATGTTTTCGCCTCCATGAAGACGTGCTTGCCGCTGCCGAGATTAGGTCTTTCTTTCTTGGGATGAGTATTCGATCGCCCTAACTGATGAGCCATCGTGTAAGGGGTCTTTCGGATAATGCGGTGCACGGCAGTGTATGCTAATGAGTATGTACCACTCAAAACCGAAGTGAAACGGGATATGCTATAGCGCACCTATAAATCGCATTCGACCTACACCACGCTAAACTTTCCGTCATTCGTTTTTTTTTTTGTTTTTTTTTTCTAATTAAACTTTATTTTACACCTGCGCTACCAGTGAAATTCTTCTGTGATAACATCACACCCGACTACAAATCTGCATAGAGCGCACACGTTTATGCAATGACCTGTCGTAATGAAGGTCGGCAGATTTAATCTTTTGGCCCTGACGCTCGCCGCATTTATCATCATTCTTCTCATCGTAGATAATTTACATGCATGTTCGGGAATATTTATATTCCGTGCTTGCTTACTGCAACAAGTATCTTCGTGCGCCTCCTTCATTAATACCTTCGAGTTCTGACTGCGAATTTGCCTGCGCGCTTTCAAACTCCCGACAAGTCACCAGCACCTGCACAGTGTTCTATTTTTTCCGCCGATGCAATTGTGCAAGTAGTGTGTCGTGGCATTAGCAATGAGACATGGGGCTAGTGCATTGCAGTTACCTTTCGTAATCGCCCAGGGAAACGCTTTGTGCCTCGGTACCGGACATCCTATTCCTTGGGATGGATTCTTGCGTCCTGGGGATCGATATATCTTCCTTATAGCTAGAATCTTTGGTAGTCACAAGCTGGCCTCTAAGCAAAAAAAAAAAAAAAAAAAAAAAAAAAGAAAGAGGAATGAATTAGAGGACGTGACCACCAGCACGTTCTCTGCAATTACGAGCTAGATTAGTCAAGACACAGATTTGATTTTGTGCTTTCATCTTCTGTTCCATCGCTGCTGTCCTTCGCCGAGATGCGTCCTGATAATTACACAGGGACGTCTCGTTCCTTGTGGTCGAAATGCGTAGCCGTGGAGCGCCTTACTTTTTTCTCCTTCGTTTAATCACAGGCACAAGGCAGCACGATGAGGGTACGGTCGAAACGCCTCATGCATATTAAAGCTCCAACTTGTTGCCGACATTGCAGCAGTGTTGTGAATTTTTTTTTGTACTATCAAAAACCTCCGCTTCCCTTTCATGACGTAGCAAGGGCAGTCAATGTTCCATTTCATTGGATTGAACTGTTGCTAGTTGTGTGTTTTAAAAGTCAGCGCTCTTGCTTCCTAAATGCGCAGAAAGTGTATTATTCTAAATATGCCCAGACGCAGTAGTGTAGAACAGTGCTATAGCAGTCGCTAAACAAACACTCTTAAACGACGAAACTACACGAAGTGCCCTTGGTAGAATGAGAGGAATAAGATGGCTGCACAGTATGAAAGAGATGTGAAGAAGGGTTGAGGAGGAGCCTCAGTTGGCAAACCAAACCAACGTTTCGACTAGGGCTCCTCGTCCTCTAGCCTCCACAGTCGGAACATTGGCTCGGTTTGCAAACTGAGCCCCCCCTCCCCCCCCCCCCCCCCACCCCCCCCCCTCCCCCAACCTTTGTTCAGTTATCATTCATATGAAGCGCCCTTGGAACATGTACCTAAGCGGCTTCCTCCTAAGCCGCGTGGTTGGAGGTATCTGTGGAATCCCCACGTTTTCGAATAGGTGGGGGCGAAAATTCCATCCGCCTTTACGAAATTCGGAACGCTGGCGATGTATAACGAGTCATGCAGCCCCGAAGGCCCAGATATTGACACCGCTGGGTTCTGTAAATGCTAAGGTATAGTTCGTACAGGGATTATGCTTGAAGGTTCTAGCAGTGTTTATCCTTAACGTAAACAACAAACATTAAAGAAGTGCACAGTGGTTGCTTATGTGCTCGTTATTTTATGTACACACAATAGATTGAGGGGGGGGGGGGGGGGGGAGTGGAAATTCGTATTGTCACCTGACAGCGCAGGTTTCCTCGCTACCATTCGAATCCCAGCATTCTCTGTGGGTACTCCAACACATATATACCGTGTATAGAATATTATTAGCAGGCGATCAGTAATTGCTTCCTTTTGTCAGTGAAGTTTCAGCTGTCCCCTATTGTACAGTACGTTCTTGGCCTAAATTATTTTCTATGCTAATAAAATATGTTCGATATTTAATCAATGTTGAATGTGTCCCTGCACATTACGGCCACCATGGGTAAAAAATTCGAACCTGTTCATAGAATTCTAAAAAATCTCATTTTACCTCCCTAAATACTTTGCTAAAGTAATTTATGAACACATTGTGTCAATGTCCACCAATCCGCTGAGTCATGTATATCTTCTCACGCAGGTAAAACTTGCACCTTGCCTTAAAGTCATTTATCATCACGCAAGCGGCTAGCGACGCCCTGTAGAACACTTATTGTTTCGTCGTCTTTTATAGCTACTTATGGGACAAAGATGAGCCGTATATTACTGATTCTCACCACGTTCCGTCTATTGTAATAAACTGTAAGCACCTATGCCCCCGTCCAATTTACCTTGTCTATATATTTACTGTGGAAACCATCCGTTCCAGCTCCGCCCATAGTCGATATTTTGTCCTGTGAAGGCAACCTGCACGCATTATATAATTTAGCCATTAACTCATTTATTCATTGCGCTAAAAGTGTGTACGTGACACCTTGACTCGGATGTTTTTAAGCGGTGAACTTACACTTATTGACAAAAATTCGTCGAGCTCCCTCAGCTCGTTTTTCAAATTTGTGCGGGCACAAAGATGGCACTTCGTAGATCACGGCGCGTCACGGAGCGTATCATTTTTATTATTTTTTTTTGAAGTCCCCGAGGCAATATTGAAAGCCAGAGGCGCCAAATGGGAGGTGTCCGCTGTGGCTCCGTATCTCATGTAAAAATTGATTGCTAAAAAGGAGAAAAAAGGAATAAAAATATATACGAGTGTTCAAGCAGGTATTCATTTGACGTCTTATTTTCTGCGCTGCTATTAATCGCTTTGATCGATATCAGCGTACAATTTATGATCGCGGCTATTAACCTTGAGGGACACTTAATTTGCTGGAAAGCTTAGACGCCGCGACTATGCGACGTGCCACCTTTATGATTTCAAGGCATAAAAAAAAGTATTTGTATTATGATATTTTTTATTACCGTGCAGGATAGAGTTAAGCGTACGTGGAAGCCTGGTAAATGCTCGCAGTTCGTACATTTAAATGTGTTTCGATCGAACAAAAACAGGAAAAGTATGCAGTGCTTATGACCTGTGACTAGAAGCTCATTGGTTTGACGGTGACGCGCATAAATTGTCCTTTCCTCTCGCGCGATTTCAATTCCTAGTAACATTGGCATTCACATGTGCACCAGTCATAAGGGTATACACGCCAACCATCGAGCCAAGATAATGAGTTATTTCTTCGTGCAGTAATAAGTGAGCTATGAATGGTTCCCAGGTGCGACGAGATGCGTGAGAAGGCAACACGTTTGACACTTCGTGTCCGTCGAGGCACACCAACGGCTGCGTAAGACGCCATGTGTACAGTGGCCTGCTGCCATGGGAGCCAACGAAATTGATGAACGTAGATCTATACTGCAATGCCTAGACACAGCCATCCCATCTGCCCCCTCTCTTTGTTGTCCGCCCACCCACGCCCGGCACCGCGCGCGGCTAGTGGTGGCGCTTGACCTTGGCTCTGCCTTGGCTGCCGCGGCGTCTACGCCATCCCGTAAGCCACGCACGTGGAACACATTACATCGGTCTCTCCCCGTGCCGCCGTTATTACCTGGTGGCCGAGGGGCCTCGTGAGCTAGCGTTCTATGCGAGAGTAAGCGATTTTTGCTTTCTACGTTTTTGCTTCGTTACCTGAGCGAAGACATCGACATTAGTCTTTCGGTATTACCCCGTCAGGCGCAGCAAAGAAAGGATGGTTGTGGATGGGAAAAGGGCAAGGGAGGTGCGGGCAGCCTTGGGGCCTGCGGCCACTTGCTCTTTTCACGCCACTATTCCTCTCGTCTTCGAACACGGACGGCGCTCATATTCCGCAGGAACAGAGTGCCGTAATTTGTCTCCCCATACTCTGTTTTCTTTATCTCGCGCTTGATTTGAGTATAAAAGCCTGAGTCTATGCACAGCAATCACCACCCTTTCGGGCAATATTTTGCATGTTGGCGAATGTGGCGCCTAGAGGTTTGGAATGGTGTCAGCAGCTTTGCATCTTCATCACTTAGAACTACGTCAATAGCGCTTCTGCCTGCTATAAGATATAAATTGCATTTTTATTCCGCAGTGAATGCGTAAAAACAGAAGTTTATATTTTTTCCAAGAGTTTTGCAGAAATGATCGATGAAAAGATAAACGTCCAGGTTAGCACCAATTCGCTAGCATTTCGATTTAACGGTGCAGGTGAAAAGCCCCCCCCCCCCCCCCCCCAACACACACACACACACACACACGTTGAATCGGGCGGAGCTGTTTATAAAGCGGAATTTCTTGTTACGCTTATCTCTACTCATGCTTTCATTTTAGCGATAGACTTTTTGAAGCTGTGCTGCGCAAGTGGAGAGGTTTATTTTGAGCGAATGAATATACCTAGCCTCATGGAAAGTGTGTGTGACGCCAGAACGATGTTTTGTGTATCTCAAGCTACTATCGTACCAATGTGAGCTACGATACTGTTGAAAGCGCTGTAGTGGAACTAGTGCACTCGGCCTGCTTAAAGTGGTATCTTATAGTGCCACACTGTCTGTTATCTGTGGTTAAAGGCAGCGCGTGGTTGTGGACAGTTAATTAATCATCTCAACTCATCGCTTTACAAAGTCGCTTAAAACTTGCTTTATTCGAACCCGATGCGCCTCCAGCTGTGGCGTCGGTCGCGGCTGTCCCGGTTGAACCCGTTCCATCGTCCAGCGCCGGAACGCACAATTTTTGGCAAAACAAAACGCCAAGCACCATTCAACGCCGCTCACTTGTAGACATTCTTCTGCAATGCTCGACTGTTTTTGGCTTCTGCCGGCTCGCTGGACCACCCTCTACTCCCAAACTCGTACACGCCACACTATAGATACCGGTTCGTCTCGCCCGATTCGTCAAAAGTCTTATTGCGTGTCGCCGTCGGAGCTAAAAGTAATCCACGAGCAAGTCACAGAGATGCTTGAGAAGAAGGTCATCTAGGAGTCGTCCAGCCCTTAGGCTGCCCGTGATTCTTTTCCGTAAGAAAGACGGCACTGGCCATTTTGCGTGGACTACCTGCTAGTTAAATACCATCACCCTAAAGGTTGTACACCCTTTGTCTCTCATTGACGACGTCGTAGACGGCCTCTCTGGCGCTTCCGATTTTTTCTGTGTAGATCTGCGATCAGGTTAATGGCAAATCACGTTGCATCCGAGAGACAAAAAAAAAAAAAACGCCGTTTGTAACTTAATTGATTCAGTTTGGACTTTGGAATGCATTTGCGACGTTTGAAAAATTGATGGACACGATGTTGCGCGGTATGAGGTGTACTCATGTCAATGCTATCCTTATGACATCATCATTTTTGCTTAAACGTTCGACGAGCATAATTACCGTTTAGCGCGCGTTTTAGACTGTTTACATAACGCCGGACTAATCCTCGATTATAAGAAATGCCGCTTTGGCGAGCGTCACGCGTTGGTGCTCGGCCATCTCGTTGATGAGCAGAGCGTTAGACCAGATCCTCAAAAAACGCTGCTATGGAGTCATTTCAAGCACCACGGACAGCCAAACAGGCCCGCAGTATTTTTTTTTATTGTGTTTCTATATCCGGCGTTTTATTCACCGCTTTGCCGACATCGCCTAGCAGCTGACGTGGTTTCTTCACAAAGGAGCTTCGGTTGAATGGATTGCCGAGTGCGATGCCTCATTCCGCAAGCTGAAGTTTCTAATGACCTCACATCCCGTTCTCCGGCATTTCGACCCCTACGTACCAACAAATCTTCATACCAATGCTAGTGGTGTTGGCATCGGTTCTGTTATGGTTCAGCTCAGAAATCATCAGCAGCACGTTATTGCATATGCGAGCCGCTCCCTCAGCAAGGAAGAGCGCAACTATACCGTCAGAGAACAAGAATGCTTTACTGTGATCTTCGCTGTGCAGAGGATCCAATCATACTTGTATGGTCGTCCATTCACGATTATTTCTGGCCAACTCCCTCTGCCGGCTCGTCAATCTTCGAGATCCATGCGGTCACCTCGCGCGTTGGGACCGTCTACAGGAGTATAACTTCAATGTTGTGTACAAGAGCGGGCGCCGACACGCCGATGCAGACTGTCTCTCGCAAATGATGCTGCCGTCGACAGCGTGCGACAGTGAAAATTTCGACCATTACATTTCAGCTATAGTCCCAGAGTTTCCCGATGTTGAGGTGTTTAAAACTGAGAAACGCGAAGGTCCAGATCTGCAGCCTCTGTTTGCCACCGCACGCAACGAGGGAGTTAAAGACCGTTTCTGTATCCGCGACGCTCTCTTGTGAGAAAAGCACGACTCTCCTGTAGGCCCACAATACCTGCTCGATGTTCCAAAGACTCTCTGTGATGTATGACGACCACTCTGCTTCCGGACATCTGGGATCGGCTCGCACGCTCCCTCGAACTCAAGAGCGGTTTTACTGGTCGGGAATGCGTTCCACGACAGAAAGATATATGGCCAGCTACACGCAGTTCCAACTGGCCACTACACGCTCTAGGCTGTATGTCGCAGGCAAAGGCAATGCGGAAATACATTACTCCGGGCCGAATAGAGTCGAAGAGCGCGTGCTACGCATCAACCATCCAGGCAGTTCCGTACACACCTGCGGACTCGATCGCGCTCTATTCATTTATGCAAGTGCTTTTACAAACACCGGAAATTGTGCCCATGTGAGTCTATTGCGAATATATTGGTAGGAAGTGTAGCAAAATCTGACAGTCAGCGGCAGGATGGGCGAGGTGTGTGTGCCTGCGTATTTTATTTCTATAGGAGAGGAGCAGCGAGTGCCAGCGCTTTTTTCAACTCTACAGCTTCTCGATTTCTTTGATCAATATGTCTACGAGGCGCTACCCCCGATTAACGACGAGAATCTGTGAACACTGTCCAGTTATGTGGATGTTCTTGCCAAACGAATTCAACTACAGCGCGTAGGGTAGCTAGTTTAGCACCAGTTGAAGAAGCCGGATATGACGTTTTAAATTTTACCAGAATTCACTTGGCCGGTATTTTCACAGACCCCACGGAACTGGTTTGATTAATTGAGCCATATGTATAGACGTTTATACAGTGTTTATGTTTGGAGTGCACGTAATTCAATTTCAATTGTTTAAGAGCAGGTGATGACATTCCGGCTTTCTTGGTAATACCCAAAATATAAATTTGCATTCTAGGTACTCCACAAGAGTTGTTGTCGGGCTAGTTGGCTTGAATCATGTAATGCCATTAAGGCTATGCGCAAAAAAGACGACACAAAAAACAGAGGATTGCGCTCGTCCTGTCGTTGCCTCTGTTTTTTGTGTCGTCTTTTTTGCGCATAGCCTTAATGGCATTACATGATCTAGGTACTCCAATAGGGGGAGCATAGTTTTACAGCAGGGGTGAACTGCGAAGGATTATAGGTGCGATGAGCTCCTATAACTTTGGCAAATGCAGTGTTTGGCCTAATTTCTGGAAGGGTTGCTAAATGGTGACTAGAGACCCTTGTTAAGGCCAAACATGTGTTCTGATTGTGTCATGATCAATATGTGTAGTAACGGGATGTTCCCGAGAGATGAGAACAATCGCTGAAGTTGAAGCACATTAGGCCGTCCAAGGCATATAAGAAAAGTTTGAGCTTGAAGACTTTGAAGGGTCCTGAGGTTCGTTTTTCTAATGTAATTAAATATGGGGATGCTGTATCGCATGTAGACCAGAAACAGAGACCGGTACAATTGGAGCATTTGAGTAAACTTTCCCCCGAGGAAGGAGAGAACTTGGACGATCGCTAGAAGTTTGCTTCTCACTTTTTTTTTTAGATTGGGACTCCACGAAAGATTTCTATCAATGACAACTCCAAGGAATCGATGGCTTTTCTCATAAGGGATGGATCTGCCATTGATGCATATAGAGTAACGTGGCATTGTTTTACGTGTGAATGCCACAAGGGAACACTTCTCAGTCGAAATATCTAGGCTTTGCAGACGAAGGTGCGATGTCAATTTCGTTGAAGCCTTTGCAGCCTTGCACGAACTTGGGGACGAGACACACTGGATGCCCAAATACATATATCATATGCATAGATGAAGAATTGAGAAAATTGTCTATACGAGGCCGACGTGAGGAAGGTTTAAGAGCGTTGGGCTCAGCACTCCACTCTGTGGAACTGCGCGCGAACTTCGATGTAGATTTGTTGGTCCGCCTTCAGTCTGACGTAAAGGGACCTGTCTGATAGGTAGCTGTGTATCCAACTGAATATGCGGCCTCCGATCTCAGTAGCTAGCAGGGTGTTCAAAATGGCTTAATATGTTACGTTGTCGTAGGCGCCCTTGATGTCGAAAAACAATGCTACAGTCAATATTTTCAAAGACTTTTGGTGGTGCACAGACGTTACGAAGTCAACCACATTGTTGATAGACTAGTGGCGATGGCGAAACCCGGACATAAAATATGAATAAATTTGGTATCGCTCCAGGTACCATTCGATGCGTGTAAGTACCATCCTTTTCATGACATTTAATGACGTAAGGTCGAAGGGTGATTTTCCCGGTTTCAGAAGTGAAACCAGATGACTGGTCTTTCATTCTTTAGGAACTGTGCCATCCCACCATGACTTGTAATTATTCAAAAGATACCGTCGAGCCTCCTGGCCAAGGTTAGATAGTGCGGAATATGTCACATGATCGGGCCCTGGCGATAATGACTTTCTGCTACATGCCAGCGCAGTATTAAGTTCCTTCATGGAGAAGGGAAGATCCATCCGTGAATCCCGCGAAGGTGGAACGTCACACCAGCGCAGCGTTGTGAATGAGTTTTCATGACAGCGACCATATTTCAACTTAACTGGTCATTGCTGGCCAAACCACATCCCCCTTAGCTAAACGTATGCAGCGCATTGATTGGACAGGACGCCTGCACAGAAGGATTTCCACAGCTTGTGAAGAAAAAATTAAAACGGCTATGGAAAGCGCAACCTGTTCATGTAACCCAGTTGCAAACTGCACCGATTTTTACATCGAGTTACTACTGTCATCACTTCGGCGGAAGACAGAGTGTAGATACAGACGCACAAAGTCGCACCACCTATAGACCGCAGAGATGCAAGGCGCATGCAGAAGAAGATTCAGCGCAGAATTCAAGCCCTGCCGCAGACACAACGATAAGTTTTTGTGAAAAACTAGATTCACGCAAGCCTTTGTCACGCGTTTGGAGTGTAATTCACGGCCTTCGCACGCCTCCTTAACAGCGTCTCCCGTTCAAATCTCTCGCAGTCCACCAAACACGCAGTGAGGTAGAGGTAGCGGAAGATTTCTGCGCAAGAATAACAGTTGTAGAGAAAAACATAACGATTAATTCTTGCCCGAGCTGTCTCGGAATTTCGTTTTCTTTTTTTTTGTCGATATTAGCGGAACTAAAAACGCTGATGTTCTCAGCTTCCTGTCGTCATCGGCACTCGTCCTGCACTGGTTGCTGAGGCGTGTCGGCCTCTGTTGCCATTTTACCGCCTACTCATTTGCTTTCGTTCCGGTCGGTCCTTCCCGGTCGTATTTATTTTCATAACCACGACTCCGAGTAGCGCGACCTCTCAGCCATTCCTGACGGAGTGGGCACTACCAGTGCGATTCCCACGGTGTGTGTGTGTGTGTGTGTGTGTGAGAGAGTGAGTGCGCGTGTGCGTGTGTGCGTGTGTGTGTGTGTGTGTGTGTGTGTGTGTGTGTGTGTGTGTGTGTGTGTGTGTGTGTGTGTGTGTGTGTGTGTGTGTGTGTGTGTGTGTGTGTGTGTGTGTGTGTGTGTGTGTGTGTGTGTGTGTGTGTGTGTGTGTGTGTGTGTGTGTGTGTGTGTGTGTGTGTGTGTGTGTGTGTGTGTGTGTGTGTGTGTGTGTGTGTGTGTGTGTGTGTGTGTGTGTGTGTGTGTGTGCGTGCGTGCGTGCGTGCGTGCGTGCGTGCGTGCGTGCGTGTGCGTGCGTGCCTGCGTCAGAACAAGAGCGGGAAGAGAGAGCGCGCGGAAGAGGAAACTGCCATAAAGGCGAAGCGCAGAGGAACACATATTCTACTGCGACGACTAGTACTGCGCGTGGAGGGCCATCGTATTGATTACACTGAAGTATCGCTAGCAGACGGAGCGCGCCAGCGAGTGCACAGTGGCCCGCCAAGCACACCTGTGTGCGTTTACCTGGCTTGTTTCTCAACGACCTACGAACGCTGGCCGGCCCTGAGATAGCAGCTAGCTTTTGGTATTTGAACCACCGAATAATCGGGCGACCGCGTTCAGCCGCCGACGCAAACAAAGCGAGCTGTGTTTCTTTTCCCAATCGCAGGCAGCAGTTGAAGCGAAATGCGAGCTTTCATGGGAGGAGGAGAGAGGGAGAACAAACGTACGGCTTCTGCGATTCGGTAGCAAAGACGCTTTGACATTTGACCACCAGGCGCGGTCACTGGCCGCTTTCTGGGGGCATTCTCTTCCAGCTTTTGAGCTGTGCATAAAAAAAAAAAAACATCAAGAGAGGGGTGTGCTGTTCTGCCATCGTAACTTTAAAAGGCTGGCTCGTAAGCAGTACGGATTGTGTTTCTAAGAAAGCTTTTTCAGTATAATAAGGAAGCTCTAGTTTTAGTAGGTATGTATGATACGATAACGTTAACGTGTCCTATTCGCCCGCTCCACTTGAGGGTCCTCCTTTTTACAGATGCACTTAGCAACTCGTGTATAGTAACCTTTTAATTCGTGCCTCTATATCAAGCACATGCTAATCAGCATATATTCGGAAGCTTTCAGATTATGTTAAACAGTTCCCGACGTAAATAAAAGCCCCGATTTTTAATAAGCCGTGCGAAGCCGCCTACGTGGTCTGCGGACAGTGTCTGACTCGGGATCCAATGGTCCTGGAAGACTGCATTGCGATTTCTCATTCCGGTCTTAAAGGCGAAACCCCAGTTTGCAATGCTTGTACAATGGATCACTCATGCGGTTCGTGACGTCTCAGAAGCCGAAGTGACGTCTGCGCTCGGCCCTCAAAATGCCACCTGCCGGAGCCCTTCCCATTCTGTTTTGCTCACACTGGCGACATCGCCGGATTTTCCGGGGAAATGGGGCCTTTATTAAAAAGCTTGTATATTACCATTCAACCATACAGATAGTTTTATCCGGGTGGTTTTCTGGATTTCGCGCATATACTGCCGATGCTGTACAGTCGCTGTTCGTCCAAGCTTGAATTGCTCCAGTGCAAGCAACGTCTGCGCACCTCGTGAGAGGACCGACTGGTCAGGTAGTAGTGATAAATGATGGGGTTCACGTTTCTGGATTACGTGGTTCATCATTTTCTACGCAATTGATCGTCTGTCTACCTTTCTGCTTTCCTTAGATTGACAGTGTTTAGGTGTAAAGTTAATGATTATATGGCCTTTGTGATCACCGTATTCAGTGATAAGGGGCAAAGTTTCTGTTGGATCTAGAGTTTTTTTATATGTGGCTGCTTATTAAAATAGGAAGGCATCGGTTATGAGATAACAGAGTTCCTACAGGAAATATACCGGAATAACAAAGTAGAAATTACATGGGAAGGGATAAGAAATACGGAAGATGTCAAAGTATGCAAAGGATTAAGACAAGGCTGTCCTCTATCACCGCTGCTGTTCATGCATTATATGATAAACCTGGAACAGAGGATACAAGAAAGTAACCTAGGTTTTAACCTGTCATATAGATTAGGTGGAAAGGCGGTAGAGCAGCGCCTTCCCTGTTTGATGTATGCAGACGATATTGTGCTGCTAGCTGAGAGTCTGGAAGAATTGCAAACTCTAGTTAAGTATTGCGGAGACGAAGGGGACGCTCTATGCTTCAGTTTTAGCGCAGTTAAGTCGGGTCTGATGATTTTCAACGGCTCAACTGATCAGGGTCTTAAAATACGAAACCATGGAATACCCAGAGTAGCAGAATATAAATATCTCGGGGTATGGGTAAACGAAAGATTGGCATACATTGGAAAGCATGAGCAATCGCTTAAGGCCAACGGACGAAGGAATTCCGGGATAATGAAGCATAAGGCATTGTGGGAATACAATAGGTATGAGGTTTTGAGGGGTATTTGGAAAGGAATTATGGTGCCCGGGCTTACTTTCGGAAATTCGGTTTTGTGCCTAAACTCAGAGGTACAATCGGCATTAGAAATAAATCAGAGAGTCGTTGGACGATTTGCACTAGGGGCGCATGGCAAAACCACAAATGAGGCGGTACAGGGCGATATGGGCTGGGCATCCTTCGAAATACGGGAAGCTCAGAGTAAAATATTATATGAGGAACGCCTGAGGTAATTGGACAGTAACAGATGGGCAGCTAAAGTATTTAAATACCTTTACATAAACAGCGTTGACTAGCAATAGAGGGAAAGAACTAGGAAACTAACCAGTAAGCATGTCGGTCACACGGTCGAAGAAATAAACAGCGTTAAGCAACAGGTGAAAAACAGAGAAGGTAAAAATTGGATAAATTCGATGGAAAAGAAACAGTGTGTGGAATTATACCGAAAGTGAAAAGACAGATCAGGAAGGAAGCTTTCTTTGATAACTCAAGAGGCAGTGCCTTACTTTTTGAAGCTAGATCAGGGTGCCTTAGAACACGCAGCTGCAAAAAAAAAAAAAAAAAATAACAATGAAGATGGCTCATGTGCTGTATGTGGTAACTCCAGTCAAACAATTGACCATGGTATACTCGAATGCAATGGTATCCATCCGGAAGTCGACGCAGGCGCAGTTACTCTTCCTGAAGCTCTGGGGTTTAGAGATACCAGTGGCTGGGTGAATAAACCGGCGGTGGAAGCTAGCAAAAAACGACTGGAGGATTGGTGGCTTCAAAGCTAAGAAGTCACATAATGTTAGTAATGTAGAAACAAAAATTCAATAAATAGAATGATGGTATCTAAAACCAATCTAAAACAATAATTAGGATATAGGGAGAAAAATGAGCGTGATAGCTACTGCTACCACCCCGATTCAAAGGGGACGCTCCTATATTCCATCCATCCATCCATATCGCTGAGAGAACGAAATCACGCTGCTGCGCCGCAGCTCCTTTTTGGCTTTGCCCATTTACAGAAATAGTCCTTTTTCCCTGTAAATAGCTTGGAAAACTGCCGTGTGACAGAGGTATGAAGCACTAAATGATTTTTTGCCTTCTAGGGGACAAAGGGCATTGTATCATCACCCGGTGTTCAGTGCCCAGAAGAAACGAAATGAAGAAGCCGGCCACTCTAGAGAGGCACGGGTAGAGGTCGGTGTCTCTCACATTGGAACGGCCGCAGCTTCGAGAACTAACGCCACTGGCATGGAAATACTCTCTTGAGGGGATTTGTCGCAGCAGTCTTGAGATGCAGGCGACTATTAAGACTGCAACTATTACAGCTTTCGCAATTAAATATTATGTTGCATTTAAATTCTTATAACGAATGGAAGAGAAACTGCAGGCGTTGTATCGATCTCGTTTCCGCCTCCTGACCTTCGTCACACACCAAGAACTCAGCTGCTCTTAGGCACGATTGGTCTTCGTTTTAAAAATAAGCAACTCTCAAATCTGAGAGTTTTCTGACACATTCGACACGTGATTTTTCCGTTCCGATAACTCGCGGTACTGTACATAAACAATACGCGCCGTGAACATTGATCATGCTCTCGTGACTGACACAAAACGCTGCTAAACTCTTGTATGCACGCACGGAAGATTCATACGGCGACGCACCTCAGTATCCCAATAAGTAGGACAAATCGGTCGGACTGGCGCACAACGGCACGACGGCCCCAGTGAGAGAATGAGGCAAGACGCGAGATTCGGTCGCATCTATGTGAAAGATGGCTGCCATGTTGTCACGCTCTAAAGGGTCTATATTTGCACGCCAGGGACGATGCGGAAGCAGCAGCAGCAAGATCCGCGGTATTCAAAGCCGCCAAAACACCGCTGTCTCCGCCTTGTATTGCTTACGCCGCCAGCTGTCGTCCGGGGCAAGAAAGCGAGCGGCAAGACCAGTGGCGTCAGATGAGGGGAAAGAGGAAAGCCAATACTAGCGCAAGGGAAGAGAACATTGCTCGCGATTTCCAAGACGTGTCCTCGTCGGACAGCGACTCGCCCAGGCGTCGCCTTTATTGCACAGCGGCTTCTGGCGCCGGCAGCTGAGCATGGTGCGGAGGAGAAAAGGAGCTTGCGGGGGAGGCTGTGCCGGGAAGCTGCTGCTGCCGGCGATGTTTGGAACGCGGCGCGAAAGAGCCAGGTTCGGATCGCATTGCGGCGTCAATGAGTCTCGCTGTGGCCCATTTATCTCAGGCGCGCGGCGTTGGCGTCCTCCCATCCCGGGGGATGTAATCTCGGACGCAGTACCAAGAGCTGGAATACAGCGTTGCCCCTGAAAGGTTCGGGTGGTCTCGCTCTGATGCGCTTTCATGGCGCGGAAAGTCATACCCGCGTTGTTGAAACCAGTGGTGGTCTCTTCTTTCTCCATTGCCGTACCGGAGTTTTAGTGGTGAAGAGTTTGAAAGCCAAGTGATAGTATTTCTTTATTTGATTTAATTTTCATTTCCTACCTGAGAAGTTCACATTCTGTATACGTTACCATCCTATTATGGCCTAGTATTGAAGTAATAACATTATGTGTTGTGCTGGTTGCCTTTTCTTTTTTTGACCTTTGCTTATAGTACTCGTCGACGGGCCCTTTTAGTACTTGTGGAATTATGGCCGGTTTTATCCCGACTCGTGTAACTGGGTCTTTTCTGTGCCAGTTGGCTTCCGCATCATATAACATTGAATAATACTTCACAATGGCGCCCACTATTGTAGACGCCTTCTATTGCTTTAGTCTGTTTATTATTTCGAAATAATTTTGAATTTTTAATTTAAACCTCGCTCATTTGCCGAGAGCATTGGTCATAATCTTTTTTTTTCCAATTTGAGCTCTGTGGCACGCTCGGAAAGATACCAGTTGGGTCATCAGCTATTATCATAAAGTAGTGACGTCAATTACGTTCAATAATTGAAGCTCGTTTTCAGCAAATAGTCCTGATGAACTGCATGATTTCTTTATCCAAGAGGTCGAATAAGAAACGTGTCTAAACGTGAAATATTCACGCAATGGCACTGCGCTGTTATAGTTTATTACGAGAGATATCTTAGTTAACAAGTTGCTGCAATTCCGGACAGGTATAGGGCTGTGTTCTCTCATGAATGTTTGGCACTAACAAGCATGCAGGATAGACCAGAAAACTTCGCGTGTAGCTACTTTGCATTTATCGGGTCTGACTAAGGGCTGTACGATATTCGGAGGCGCATACAGAACTGGTCAATTTTATCATTGAGTGATTTCTTATTTGTAAATTTTCGTACCAGATGCTACCTCGACGCGTGTTTTTAGAAGGAACATGTTAATTAAAGTTTACTATTGCAACGCAGCCCTGGACCGTTGTTAATAGCGGATAAAGAACGCGTGCTCCCTCATAACCTTGCACATATCACACGACTTGACTAATTTTTTCCCCTGCACAACCCGCATCCTGTTAGCCTTTCCTGTGAATAGTACATGAATTACCGGGGGATACTCACCTAACAGCAATTAATAACTTGTAATTCAATATTAGTTCTTATACTGTTTAGTTTCAAACAGCCTAGAGATGACTGCTACGTTCAATTTCTATATAGGCCGCGTCTCCAAAATGCTGCCTTAGAAATAACTGCCGCTTTTGGGTTAGCTAACTGCGACGCGTAACCCAGCCCGAAACCTGATTCGAAATGATAGCGAGAAAACAAGCAGGGATTGAACTTACTAATGAACTTGCGAATGCTCAGAAGTGTAGCTGTTCGTCGCGAAAAGTTGTTAGGCTGCAAATTTTGTTGTTAACGGTGAAAATATGTTGAAATTAGCGCCCACACCAGTTAGGGCACAGTTGAATAACTCACAGTAGTCCCGAACGTTTTCATCGTGCTAATGGCTATCAAATGAGCAGCTTTTCTTCATGGCGTCTGCGAGGACCGAGCGTTTTATACCTTTCCAGAGATAGAATGAGCGCGCAGAGGTGGACAGGTGGATAAAAATTCACATTACGGAAACTGCGCTAAATGATAGTGCAACACATGTCGCAAATCTCCGAAGGGCTTATGCCGCCATATTTTAGCTAGTACGGTAGCTTATACTGAACGTATGTGACCGCGATTTGCTTGCAAAGATTGGTCCCGCCTGTTGGCATGTTTGCAATTGGTGCGAGTGAAATTGCGTTGGACTTAAGCGATTAAAGTAGTGAAAGGCGAAAGCCTGAGTGCCGCATTCTGCTACGTAACTGGCACTAATTAATAATTTTACATTGAATAATTAGTAAATAAATGAATAATTGCTTATTTGATTCAGCAAATAATTGATTATAATTAGTTAATTATTGAGTTACTTCACAAGACATCACCTGATAATTAATTACTTCATTAAGTAATTGATCATTGACTGACATATAGCCATATTAGGGCACGCATTCGAGCATGCTGTGGTGGTGCTCGGTGATTGGTCGAGACCTCTATGACGTCATCCCGCCTCAGCCAATCAGAACGCCGTAAAAGCGGGACACATTTTGTTCACGACAGCATGAGCCATTGAAGGTTTTCGCCACAAAATGCATGCCACATATGGTACCGCCACGGCTGTCCTATCGCTTCCTCCCAACGCACTTCTTAATCGCAGTAAGCGATTTGTTCTCGTCGCTCCTGCTGCCACACCGGATCCTCTTTTTTAGAAGAACACTGAGAAATTTTCTTGCTCTTTCTGGCTATGTTTGACCGGCGGCAAAAGACGAGTTTATTGAGGAGAACATTTTATGCTAAAATATTCTTGCCAGTCGGTTGAAATTGCGAAATTGCTTAAAAAAAAAAAAAGAAAACTGCACTTGGTCGCCTTTTTCATGTGAAGGATGGCATAGACAAGCATATGAGATAAATGACCGAAAAATATTTTCGACGCATCCCACTTTACATGCGAAATCTGCCGGTAGGGTCAACACTTATATTGCACTTTTTTTTCACATTTCCTTGCATATATTAGCTGCGTATTTCGTTGACATTACCGGCCCTTTTCGTTACGAAGCCGGAATGTGCTGATACCGGCCGCATTTAAACTTGTGCTCAGTGCTGCTTTGACTTCGAAGTTTCTGCAAGGGCTCGCCGACTGGCTGAAGGTGAGGAAGGGGATTCCACGATTGCATTCTGCGTAAAGCGTCGTTGAACCAGCAGTAGTAGCAGTAATATGAGCATTGCTGCCGAAATGCGGTGCGATTTCTCGCTTTATGCATGGCCTCTGTCACATTAGACGGAACCACATCGTTTGTTTCGGACAGAGGGGCCACTTTTGAAATACTCACTCATGGCACCCAGATAACAAAATCATATTTCCGGAGAAGTGCATTGCATTTTAAGCTTGAGGAACAGTTTATGGAAGTTCGGCGATATTCATGCCTTTGACGGAGAGATTGCAGAGATGCCGACAATAACATTGCACTCCATGCACAGCACAGCAGAGAGCAACAATCACTACCCTAAGCCGGAGCTTAAAAAGAAGGCGGCAAGGAAGGGGTGGTGCACTTCAGCACTGCCTTTGACGGTATGACACGACATCGTTAATGGTCCCGTTAGCGGTTTCTCCCGTGAGGATCCTTAGTCACGCGCACCGATACTTCACCGATATCCACTCGCGCCGCCCTTGCAAATATATCAATGGTAGCTTAAGCTGTGTTTTTAAATTTCCCGTCTTTACGCTTTTGGCTGAATGCTTAGAAGATGATCGACGCTGAATCCCTTAATTATTACGTTTATCTTGCGCATACTTATTAACATGCTGTCGTAAGCTGCCACCCTATGCGAAAGAGGACAACATAGATATACGAAGCCTCATTTTAACAAAGCGGCAGGGACCTTCCTGCGTGACCTAAAATCCCTCAACTTCTAAGTGTCTTTGAGTTTTTTGTTCCCGTGTCTATTTCATTGCATTAAAGAGACGCCTACGTGGCTTAGGGGTAGCGTGTCTCACCCGGAACCGAAGGGTAGCGGGTTCGATTTCTATCACACCTTCACTAAATTTTTATTCGCAAGTAATTTTCGCAAGTCATTTTTTTTTTTTTTTTTTTCAATTCATCGGCTTCACTTTGACGTCAAATCTTTCCAATAAAATCTGGACTCGCTTGTACGGTTAAGTCTGACAAGGCGAGACATAAGTGCAGCTTTTAATAAGACTGTACTAGTTCAAATCAGTCTTAACGTACACAAGGGGAGAGTGGGTTCCTAGTCTGAGTAGAGCGTGTGGAAGCTTGAAAAAAAAAAAAAAACGCTATGAGCGCACACAAAAGAAGCAAAACACCCTACTGCAATCTTTGTTGTTTACTTCGGCGTCACTCGCGTTCATTGGACTGGCTTCCCTAAACGCCCTCTGCAGCCAATCTAGGATATTTACCTCACGACATACATGCTTCATCCACGAAAAATAATGACATGAATCTGACAGAACGCAAGACAGACAATGTTTACATCCCAAAGTGGGGAGAGAGCCAGCACATCTCTGTATTCACCACGATTAGCTGTCTACGTACGTGGCGTCTTTGTGCCAATTAAGACAGCGCTGGAATTATAATCGCGCAAGCGACGTATTTAAGTCAAGACTTAAGCCCAGGCTTGACCGCTGCCTTAAGCGGACATGCAAGCGACGAATGCTTAAGGCTTCAGTTAAGTCTTGACTTGGCTAAGACAGCCTTAAGAATGCTTCGTGCAAGCGGTATTTTTCTGCCAGCACCAACGGCGACACAGCAGAGTTCTCCGCTCACGTGGAAAATTTCTGCAGTATAGTATTCAACACGTTCTTACCAGTAGGGCCCATCAGTCATGCGACATTTGACAATAAGACAATGATCTTGCCATGAGAGAACATTTCAAGTGGCCGGTGAGGGACAGTATAGCAGGGCTCCTGACCCAGAAAAAAACTAGAAGCGAAGTCGCGCACCTCAGTATCCCACGGAGGCGTCTTTAGAGCGACCTTTAACAGCGGTCCCATCCCGTCGTTTGTATAGTTTCCTGCGGAACCCGCACCAACTGTGCTATGTTCTTTGATCGGCTCACGCAATAGGCGAGGACGGGAAGGTCTACAAACTGAGGAACGGAGCGGCCCCAAGATCCAATGACCAGAGTCTTCGCTCACCTCCTCCTCGTCTCCCAAGGGCCCCCTCAGTGCGACTCCGTCTACTGTGGCAGATCAGGTGGCGTCGCCGACCGCTGGAGACAGCTGCCTCATCTGTTGCTATTGCTCCCTGCCTCGACAGCGGGACAAAGGGCTCTGTGTGCGAGACAAGATGGGCGAGGCTCGGCTAGTATCGTGTTTCGTCGCAGGGCGAAGGCGGCTTCTCTGCTTCCCGCTGGTGACGCGATGGCATGGTGTCGTGTACGTCGCTTCAGGCTCGGTGTACTGTTCGCGTAGCCGTGTCATTTTTGTTGTTATCGCCGCGGGATGTTTCTTTTTCTGATACACTCCCACCTAAGTTCGCCTTGTTGCTGGTGCCTTCGCTGCCAAGGGCAACCATTCTTTTTGTGCTATATATCCGACCTACATCGTTAACTTATCATTTTATGTTACTTTTATTATTTCCTTTCCCTTTCTTTATTGACTCATTCGCAAATGCGATGAAAGAAGTCAGGGAGAGCGTAGATGCCCTTGAAGCACATGCAGAATATGGCCGTTTGCATATAGGAATTTCCTGTCCTTTCTCCCTATCCCTCACCTCTATGGCTTCGTCGACCCCTCCCTCACCATCCCTTTATTTCCGCCGCCCCAGTTCAGGTGCTTCAGATATCAGATAGCATATAGCTTGGCTGGCAAACACCATTTCCTTGCTTTAAAATATATAATGAAATAACCACATACTACATTGAAATCTCGAGCATTGAAAACTGGTCGGTGCCTTGTAGCACGTGAATTTCGACAGAATGAACTCTAGATAGCTGTTATGAGTGGTAAAATCCGGCAATTCACGCTGTGCACGTCCCATTATGGTTTTCATGCACGAATCCTTATGGAGGCTAGGTTTGAGGTGGCTGTCTCTACAGACAAACTGCGTATGTAGCGGAAATATGAAGCTCAAGGATGGCAGTTACAGGCGCGAAGCGCTAGCTGCAACCTGAACTCGTGTACCGATGCTGATAGGATCCCCTGTGTTTCCTAGAATGTCTATTTTTTGTATAGTCAAAAGT
Organism: Amblyomma maculatum; assembly: GCF_055883805.1. Classification (NCBI taxonomy): domain Eukaryota; kingdom Metazoa; phylum Arthropoda; class Arachnida; order Ixodida; family Ixodidae; genus Amblyomma; species Amblyomma maculatum. The sequence goes on from NC_139349.1 coordinate 80,939,619, forward strand.
GTTATAGGATAAACTCGTAGTCTAGTGTTAATATCTGATCAAATTAATTTTATTGCTTAACAAAACTTGTACTTCGGCGTGTTGGAGCATAGTTTTTGACAGAGATATAATAGCTCTCAAAAAGACACACATGGGAGGAGGACAGAAAAAGATGGGACATTGGCTAACACTCATCTGTTTTTATTTGCAGCGGCACCAGCAAATGTATGCAAAAGCGAATAGATGCACTGTGACAAGACGGTTGGTGAACTGTTAGAAGTATTTCGTATTAAAAAGAGGAGGAAGAGTGTAACAGCCGTGGGTCATTAAAGTGTTTGAATGCAGAAATTAAGTATTTTAAAAGTATTTTGGGAATCGCCAGTTGCTTTTACGCCGTTTTTTTTTGCTGCATATATCTTCGCTTTCGTGTATATTTGCCGGCGTGGCTGCAAATAAAATAAGTGGCACCTCATGTTTTACTTTTTTTTTCGGTGCTTCCGTGTGTGCGTGTGTGTGTTTGTTTTGTGCAATATTTTCCCCCTATCGAGACATAATTTGATTGCACCTGTCGCTCCTGTCAGGTGGCAGTGGCGCGTTACGATTGGTATCTGCCATGGTTGCGAATGGCAGAGAGCACTTTTAAAAGACAATTCCTGTTGTTTCGACAATTTGAGCTCAGAATCTTATAGCTAATCTCAAAGACTGGTCAGTCCGATACACGAAAGTTCTTTTCAAAATACCGAGAAGAAATATTTGACATAAATTCTGCAGAGATTTAGGCCTGCTTACGCGTTGTCAATGCGAAAGCATTACGTTACATTTCATCACGTTAGGGTGTAAAGTTCTGAGTCAGATACGTTACATTATGACTAAGAGTCGTGAGAAATGGTTGGGACTGTGAACCATCACTATACGTAATGTTTGTACAAACTCTACATCTTATAATACATTTACTTTGTAGGTGGGTTATACTACGACCTACCCATCAGTGTCCTGCACTGTCACCTGCCAGAGGTATTCCCGGGAGGAGGGCGCGATGTATGCAGGCTTTGGGGCTATGGATTCGCATAATGCTATTGGCATTATTATCGTAAAAAAGAAATCAGGGAAACCGGAACTGAAAGCTGGTTTTCAAACAAACATGGATGTCAGGGATGCGGCCGCAATATCTATAGAATACTCGTTGATTGGCTAAACTAGGGACTAAGTTAGAGCTGGGGTCACTATTTGCCTCAAATAACGAAACGCAGATCCCGTGACATTACGAACCTAAAGTTCCGCGTAGAAATCCTCGGACGAGACCATAAAATGGCAAATTATTAAATTTATTTCTATTGCAACAGAACATAGAGCGCTGCAAAAGTTTGTAAAGATAACTAGGGAAAGGTATAGAAAGTATCAAGAAAATTTCAGTAAACTCCACTGAGGTTGAGAAACGCTCGAATGGCCTTTAACTGAGAGTAAAGAGAGCAAAATGCAAGTTGTAAGAGAGAGAGAAAGGTTGAGAGTGGCTTGAGTGGTTACAGGAAGAGTGTGGAAATCATTGCCGTTAGCAGGCTGCCACTCAGGGGGTATAGCGGGTTGTTAGCTCGTATTCAGGAGGCAATGACAATGGTTGACGACTGCTTACCCAGAAGACGCTTCTGCTTCAGAATGCATAGATATGTGATTAAATCAAGGTCACAAGTTTGTAAGCCTAGCTATAGTAATTTTTTTAATGTTTCTTGCCTTTTAATCGTTGTCTGTAGTACTTCCAGGCTCACTAGGAAAATAATATAAATTATCAACTTTGCTGCGTTCCCAGTTAAAAAAACTGCAGAACCATGTTAAAAATACGGTAATCTATTCTGTAGTTCTGTTGTAAGCGTCATATTTTTCTGTAGTACTTTTCTGTAGTTCTGTAGCACTTTTATGCGGTGACTACAGAAATTTATGATGTTACTACAGAACGTTCTGCTGTCACAACAGGTTTCCCGTCAAAAACCGCACAGAGATTCTGTCGTAGCAACAGAAAATTTTCTGTAGTTTTTTTCCGACTAGGGTGCGGTAATTGTATGCACAAGCTTTGGATTTTATTGAAGTGAACAATAACAGTTTTCTAAGTTACTTTCAATTTTGCGAGATTCGAATACTGGATGCTTAACTACACAGAAACAGGAGAGAAAAACAGCAACAAAAACATGGGTAATATTCGAGACGAAAATTTAGCTAGCAACTCTCCCTTTGACAAGTCCGCTTTCATTACTTCCTCAGAAGAGTTTCTTTGTTGATCATAATTAATGCTCACTGTCTACCAGAAACTTTTTCATCCTTCCGTGCGGGCGCATATCTGCCTGTCCGCCCCCGAACATGCGCCGCTGCAAGCTCCGGTTGGCGTTTCGGCAACGGTTCCGCTCGCAGGAGTGAGGTTTATAGAGCAGACCGGTCGGCGTCGAACCCCGTGGATCCCTACTGTGTCGCTGATCATTAGGAGCTCCGTGCTCTCGGTGGCAGTTTCTTAGCCGTGACCTTCTTGTGCGCCCGTTTCTCTTGACGAAGTGAGCCATGACTTCTGCTGCCGTTTCTTCTTCGGTGCTTCTTTTTACTCCGAACTAAAGTTTCGGCGCTCCGGTTTTGTTTCTTCATCTCTTTTTGTACACGTGCTATTTGAGGCTATGTGTTCAGCGTGAGTTTCGAAACTCGTCGAGATCTTTTTATCGTTAGCTACCGGTTGAAGCAGTGTGGATGAAGGAGTGTTTTGGTATTTATTTTTATTTTTTCTTGAAGTTGTTGCTGGTGAGCGAAACTGAAATTTTCTGCTGTCTGATTTTTATTTTCTACCAGAAATGTGTTTCTGCTTTTCGTGCTCTAAACAAAAATGGAATTCGATTGGTTAGATTCTACAGTAGGTCATTATGAGTGACAAGGGGAAACCTTGTGCCACGGGCTTCATATTGCAATCCTCGCCACCAATCTGTGAAGATAGCCTCAGAGAAGACAGCTCGCAACCAGCCTACAATCTTAATAGCTTAGGGACATTTATTTGAACGATCACTGGAGATAGCAGGGCATTAGTGTTAGTGACCCTAAAGCCGAGTGCAAAGAATCACTCGACCTCTGCAAAATGCTGCGTTTTTAATGCAGCCTGGTGACAGCTGCGAAGGAAATAGCCGTTTAATTACAACTCGAGGCGAGTCAGATCGGGCCGATTCAGCTGCTGCATGCACAGACGCATATATCTTCCGACGCTTACCTTACCCTCTCACCTTGTGCAACCTCTTCTGCGAACCTATACACGTCTCCGCGTGATCGCGCAAGACTGAGGTTCCCTGCTAGGCCCGTACCGTGCCGCGGTGAAAACAGGCCCGTAAGCAGCTTCGCGCTCGTTCTGGCGCTCTTTCGTCACTCTCCAACATTCTATTTCCTCCCGAACTGAGCTAAACGGGTTCGTGCGAACCCAGTGTCGCGGCTGACTACGACGAGCGAATTTCCCAATAGCGTTAAGCAAGGCAGATGTTTCATACCAGCGGGCTAGTTCTCTTTCCCTTACTTTTCACTCTCACCTCCTTTCCGGGAAGTCTCCGAAACATCCTCCCCTCTCCTACTGCCTCCATCGAGCAACAGGCGGCCTCGATACATGCGGTCGCTTTCTCATACTGACGTCTACCACTCAGCGCAACCGCTCCTCGCCCTGGCCACACATAGTGTGAGAGTCGGGGAAACAAAAGACAAATGGAACATTGCCGGCATGCTCGCGGACCTGCCGAAAGAAGACGGCAGATACACACGTAAAAGAGGTGATAAAAAACAGTGAAAAAGAAGCCTGGACACAGGAGTACTAGACGTGTAAGTTGAGCCGTAACAGCGAGGGGGGAGGGGGGGGGGGATGTTAAGAAGATGCATTGGCAGCTGAAGCTCGCGGCAATGTCCTCCCTCGTGTTACAATTACTCCGCCTCCGCCGGCAGCCTCTTCCCGCTCGTCGATAGCCCGGGAGAGAGTAGAGGCGGAGTGGGGGCGATCTCCCTTTTGCACCGCGCTGCTGTTATCGATGACAATCGATGGAGAACCGAGTCCGGAGAGAAGCAAAAGTACCACTCCCGGGAAAAGAGCAGGACAGATTCGCCCCTATTCGGTTTTTGCGGCTCCCTTCGACACACAGGTGCTGAGCCGCGTACAATAATTTGCTCTTTTTTGCCTCCGATACTTACGCGCGTTCTCGCGTGGGCCGAGAAAGTTCGAAGCTGGCATTTATTCTCCCTTGCTCAATTTCGCTTTTGTCCTGACAAGTTACCTCTTCATAAGGAGAAACTTTTCTCGGGAAGATAAAAATAGAATGGGGAAACACAGAGGCGGTGAAGATTAGTTCTCGTGTGGTTTGGCAGCCTGCTTCGTGGAACCTTGTCGGAAAGACTGCGTTCCGAGTTCATTTTATTTTCGTTTGCTTTCGTCTACAGAAACGCGGGCTTCGCATTTTTTTAAAGCACTCAGACGCGCGAACAACACTTGTCAGTGTCTTATACAAACGAAGGAGTCCAGATATGATTATGCGCATGTTCTCCCAGAGTGACGAGCCGTACGAGATTGCGCATGCGTTCTAGGTTTGGGCATGTTGTATTTCACTTGTCGATGAAATGTAGGCGCAGTGATTGGCTTTACAACATCTACAGCTAGAATCTGATCTCTTCCGTATTTGATGATAATACTGAGCTGGAATCCCGCGGGCAGTAGTAATATACGAGTTCTCTGTAGCGTCTAATTGACGAAAGTTTTCCGCTGAAAAATTTTTTTTTCGTATTTTTTTTAGAAAATATTGTTGATACAGGTAGGGCTGCCAAGCATATCAAAGTGCTGGCTATAAATAGGTGACCTGTCGTCCTCACCAACTGCGTCTGCTTCAAACGAAAGGCCCCCCTTTTTCAGTAATATTTCATACTCTCCCGCATTGTATCAGCACTTAATCTGACTCTGAGTTTGCTCCGACTGTTTTTTTTTTTTTGCTTCTTTTTGAAACTACTATAGCCTTAAATTAGAGAACGGCCTGTTCGTTTGCGAATTATACGGGTTCTACAAAGTGCTGCTCCGAAAGCATCAACCTCTTCATTAAAGCAAAAAAGTCAGCTTTTGTCGCTCAGGTGCTGGCTGCTGTTCCCGAGCGCCTGCTCAAAGCGGCAAGCACGTTTCGGAGTGTCCGCACTGAAGGCTACAGGGTTTTAAAAACTAATCCCTAGCCACTTTGCTTTGTAGATCCCTTAATCCATAAACCCCTTTCTACCTTTGCCAGTAATTTCCCTTTCCTTTGGCCTTAGTGTCATTTTTATCACACACTTTACTTGAAGGAACGTTTCGCGCGCAGAAAATTAGGAAGATAAAACTTTTGTCGCAGTTCCCGCGCAAACCTCTACACAGAACTTCAAGAAGTCCAGAGAACTCTAACATGTGGAGGTACATGAGGCTAAGAGCCTTTAGCAGAAAAAAATGTAAACATTTGCAGATCTAGAGCCCATCTTGGCTGTAGCTCGAACTAAATGTGGGAGTCATATGAGCACCAGTACACTCAGGCGTGTGTATGTGCGCGCGAAAAAAAAATGTTGGAAGTGGGATAAAAATTGCGCTCAGACCGGTTTCACAGCGCACGGGAGAAAAGGGCTTATGATTAAAAGATCTGCCGAGAGTAGGGGCTAAGGATTATTTTGGATCACCCTCTAGTCTTAAGCGCGGACTGAACAAAAAGTTTTGTCGCTGCGAGCAGGTGGGCGAGAACGTCAGCGAACACCTGAGCCACGAAGGTGTTATTCTGAGCCAGAATGGTGAATAACAAGGTGTTTATGTGGGCGTTTTCGTGAACTCCTCGCCAGGTGCTTCTTTACAGCAGGGCGCTAGATGGTTAAAATGACGACGATAACACATATTCGCTCAGTGCCGCCATCGGGTAGCTCTGTGGATGTCAGCTTGCAATAAAGATTCAAGTAAAAGAAATATATCGATATTTTACATTTTAGCGCTTAGCGTAATTTTCTATAGCAGCCGCTATTTAGAACGAGACGGTGCAGAAATCGAGTATAGCCAAAATGAGTGTTTTTTTATTTTAAGTTTGAAGCGGTTATTTGCAATTGCGCAATAGTTGTACTATATCACATAAGAGAACGGAGATGTAGCCACGGCTACATCAAGATTGTTGCCTTAGCGTAACTGACGTACTCAGACGGCAGAGTCAGCCGCGTTCACGCTGTATTCAGAGAAAGTCCCTTTATACCTTCCTGCGCGTGTGTGACTTACAGGCTCTCTTAGTAATTACAACGTGTCTGGGAATGCGACATTTGTGTGAGTTTATGTCGCTTCATCTTCTTGCTTTGGTGGAGCAGCCTGCCAAAGGGGATTAAGTTTACGATATTCAGTAAAAGGGTCGTCTTCCTTCTCCGCCTAGGTCCACATGAATCAGATTACGAAAGTTAAATCATTGGAAATAACCTGAGTTCTGAGGGGCATGCTACAGACTCTCCCGAAATTTATGCTTTTGAGGGGAGGACTGCGGAGTATGCGATCTGCCAAACGGTCAGTTTGCACTTCGATAAATTTTCTCGCTTTCAGCAGCGGCGCTGTAAATCCCTGGCATGGGACAACCTAAAATATTTCATAGTTTGTCATTGGTGTTTCATTGCTGTGCTGAACTTGGAGCACGCATTTAAAGTTTTCAATAGGCTCAAAAATGTTTTATGAATGTTTTTTTTTTTTCGTGAAAATACGCCTGTCTTCCCACTTTTTCCAACTTTGTTGCGCCACAGTAATTTTCGCCGTGTACACGAACAAAGTTTCGTACCTAAAGTCTTACACAAACTGAAATTCGTGCCATTTGCGGTAGTCTAGATTGGATGCGAGAGTTTTTTTTTTTTTTTTTTAAAGTACTGGAACAGTAAATAATAAAAAAATTTGGGATGGCTACGCTTAGCTTGGTTTAGCTTTGGTTAGGTTATACCGCTTAAACAATTAAATACTCACTTGCATATCGGTATGTGTGCAAAGCACAAGTTTATTCTTTTAATTCAGCGACGTTCATTGGTTCGATGGAGACAAAGTCTGATCGCTGGTCTGTAGTGTAATTTATCGCTGTTTCAATCTTTGATACACACAATCTAGACTCTACTCAGTCGGAAAAATCTTCCGTTGTTACGACAGAATTTCTGTGCGGTTTTTGACAGAAAACTTGATGTGACAATACAACTTTCTGCAGTAACATCAGAGCTTTCTGTCACAGAACTACAGACAACAGAAAACTACTACAGAAAAACTACAGAACTACAAAAAGTCACTACAGAACTAAAGGAAAATTTGACGTTTACGACAGAACTACAGAATACTCTGTCATATTTTTGACATGGTTGTTTAGTTTTTTTTTTCGACTGGGTAATGTTTCTTATTGGTAGACGAAGTCAATAGCAGTTCCTCTCTCAAAGTAACTTTCGCTTCATCCTCTCGCTTCATCTTCGCTCATTCTCACACTGACGAGCCTATTCAGGCCATGTCATCCGAAGCAGCTTCTTGCAGCCAGCGAAGATGCCGCGAGCAGTACACGCGTTAACTTCACCCATGGAGCACTTCACTAGCAAAGCGCGTATACCTCAGGGCTTTTTATTCGTCAAGCTCCGTAGCCAGGCCCAACTTTGAAGCACCTGTGTAACGGCGCAGCTGGTTGCCATGGTAACGGCGCATGCACAGTTCTTGCTCTAGCTAACCACGCGAAGCTCGGCTCTTACTAACGTAGTGTAGATCTCGCTACAAAACCTTCTCTTCTTCGTATATGCCCCCTCCTTGAACGGATTAGTGGCTGCGGTATCTGTAGATGGATAGTCGTCTACTCTGCGACGATAATTTCACGCTACAGCGGTTGGTGTTGCGGTCGTAATAGTCCTGTCGACTGGCAGTCTATTTCACAGAGAACTGGACATAAAATGTGAGTGGGGACCCTTCAGCCCCGCCTTTAAGAGAATGTCTCAGCAGCGTTAACGGCCACTGCTTGTTAGCCGCGCTTTCTGGTCGTCATTCGGATCCAATAACTTCTTTACTGGCCTAACCAATCATATTTTATTTATCCTACACGTACTCATTGTCATACAGCCGTGAGATACTGCATTATGTGAAAAGACACCCGACACAGATATAAATCTTCACTTTGACCAAAACGTACCAATGTGCCTGCGTGGCCCAGTGGCAGAGTGTTGGACTCGGGATGTAATTTTTGTGAAAGGCTGGATCCCGTTCTCACTCTCACATCCCAAAGGCGTAGCCCTAGTTGACAGCACTTGCCGACTTGACCGTGCCACGTGGGCGTGTGACGTCACACAACGCTATGACCACTATGTGCTTGGCCATGTCACCTGTTAAGTACCGCGTGCCAGAACCATGCCTGTGGTTTTTCGCATCCCCAAACTCGAAGCCGTTAAGGCTTAAGCTTTATTTACCACTTCGATATACTCGGGAGCCCATAACATTTATCTCTATGTATACGTACTGCACCTGTTTTGTCTTCTCAAACTTAGTGAATTCGCTTCATGATATCTTCCTTCTTCTTCAATAGCGCCCAACAGTTTGGCCAGATATGCAGAGCTGATAGGTTGAACGCATTGTGTTACTAAAAACAAAATACACGTGTTTTCTAAACAAGTTTCAACTATTGCCGCTAAATTCTCGCATTTCCTGCTCCCTTCATACCCTTCCTAAGTAAAACGTAACCAAGGGCATAACAGGTTTGGCTAACCTCCAAGGCGCTTTTAAAACGTTTCCTTCTGTCTTCTCTTCATCTGCATGTCATTATTTGCCAGCAAATGCAACAAATAGCGTTCATGTGAAACGACCATTTGCTTATTTCGTCCTGGTTACGTTCATACACGGCGTGTAGCACACAGGAGTTTCGCGAAACTTGAAAACACACTAAGCGAAGAATCTTCACTCGATTCCGTTGTGTACGGAAAGGTTTATGAGAGCCCACGTTCGAGGAGGAAAATCAAAACGCAGATGCGGGCAGCTTATTCTGGCTGCTTGACTCACCACGATTATCACAGCGAACGGCACATGTTAAGCTCTCGTTTTGCGGAAAAAGACAGGCGACAGTTTTGCCATCTAATTTACTGGAGGCTCCAACATCACTTTAATAGCAAATTAATTAATAATTTCTCCCGCTACAATTCTACGCACACTTTCTTGTTCAATTCGAACGGAGAAGGAACCGCTCTGAGCCCATCGCGGCTGCCCGAGCTGAAATTACTTATGCTTAATGCCCACGGGATAATTAATTGTCATCTCGCTTCGTTTTTTGAGAGCTCGCGTTAAAAAAAATGAGTGGAATAGCGGACGATATCTCGTCTTCGCTTGATAATTGCTTGCGCAGTTTGCGGTACATTTCGCACCGCTGCACGAAATCGCATTCGTAATTATTCGCAAGGACAGAAACATACCAGTCGTCCCTTCTTCTTTTTGTATGTAAGCTTTGCTCGGGAATGAGGAAACAAGGAAATTTGCGCAGGAAAGAAGAACCGTTTTGTAACGAAAGACTAATTTCCTCATTTTTCTTTCGGTTCTCAAATTCAGCGGGGGCTTTCTTACAACAGGACGAACACTAGCTTGCAAAATATGCGCAGTTGCGCGTTATGATCGACCTGCTCCCAGCGTGCCATGTGACAGTATGCTTCGCGCTTATATGTATGTACTACGCTAGCCAGAAATTCCTGCGTGTGCCTTGCGTTCGGTAAAAAAAAAAAAAAAAAAAAAAAAAGAGAAACTTTATGCTGTTATTTCGACCTTCTGTGCGCGGCAGAGATATGTAGGGGGTGAAAATTTAATACTTCGATTTTCTACCGTGCCTGACGAAGTTGCTATTGGAGCTCGCGAATTATTCGTGGTTTCTCTTTTTTTTTTATTAGATTGCAAATATAGGAGCATTTCATCAAAAGAGCGGAGCTAAGTAGGAACTTTGGAAACAAAACCTTCGTGTTTAGGGCGTATCTTGGTTAGTGTCAGGCGCCACTTAAGGAGTTACAGTACGCGTTTAACAAGGACCAAAACTGCAACGTTTTTTCCTTCGTTTAATTTAGTGTCTCGTTTTCCATCCTCCAGATGCTTCTTAGCTGCCTTAAATGTATAAGCACCTAATTTCCAGCGCTAGATGATGCTTATAACGTGCTCGGTTGCATTATTGAAGTCAAAATCACCTGAGTAATAACAGGGCGGAACAAGGACATAGACATCATTCTAGGCCGGATTGGCCGAATTGCAATATTTCATGTTTTCTTTTTGTCACTATAGGCGTTCGGGGAAACAGCTGATTTTTCCCCATTTTATGATATCAAAGCTACCGCGATCTCATCCAAGTTTTGGGTTTCATCCAGAAACCTGTTGTGCCAGAAGGGTGTTTATTCTTGAAAATATTTGAGAAGAAATTAATAACACTAATTATTACGCGGCGCACTTACACAATTACCTTTAAATGCACGCGTCAGCCATTCACTATGGTGCCTCGGCCAAACATAACTTAATTTGGGATATTGGGAGTAACATTTCCCGAAACAGGAGCTGTTTTGTGGTTATGTGAGGAAGAAATATTTTTGTATTGTAATTTCTGTGGTCTCTGCTTTCGCTATACCACTGAGAGGAATGCTCTTCTAAGAGCGGTGGCCAAAGTATACACAACGCAGAATACAACTTTAAAAGAATCTGGTTGTAGGCCAGTATAGGCGGGACATCGTAAGCAACAAAATGGCAGAAACAACAGGACTTGTCTTGTAGTTTTTGAAGTTTTAAGGCGAAAGCCTTTATGGCTCATGCTGTCGGGGACAAAATGTGTCTCGCTTTTGCGACATTCTGATTGGCCTAGGCGGGATGACGTCACCACATTATGCGCGAATGCTTGCCTTATATTGCCATATGTCAATCAATAATCAATTACTAGTTAATGATTCAGTTAACTAATTACCAATGGATTACTATTAAAGAAATATATTAATAATTGAAGAATCAGTGATTAATTTTCCTTAAGTAATTACCTACTCAATTACTGTTTAGTCAATAGCTAATTGATTTATTTATTAATTATGAATTAGTGGCAGTTGCCTAACAGAATGCGGCATTCAGGCTTTCGCCTTTCACCTCTTTAGTCGCTGAAGTCCCTCCTAATTTTTTGTTGCTTAAGATCAAGAATATCTGAGGTAGCTGTAGCCAAGAATGGAAGTACAGTATTATCGCATTGAAATCTGTTCTTTTCGCGCGCAATTTATAGTTGTGCGAATTGAGCAATTTCTGTATTGCGGTCATAATTGATATTTAATGGTTGCGTTTCATTTGTAAGGTTGGTATTTCGCCATAACATCATGCTGGTTCGATAGATATCACATATGACTCGTCTGGTTCTGCATTCACTCTAATATTGCATAAATGCCTATTTCCGTCGCTGTATTTTGTAATCTTTAGTAATAAATTACTCAGTGTTCCGTTAAGATTGAAGCCCTCTTCTTTACATGATTGTCGGAGTGCTTATCTCGCTTGAAGCGACAAAATAGTATTAGAGCGCAGCTCTTTGCCGTCCGTTCCTGGGTTTCGCGTCGGCGTCGGCCTCGTAACCAGCTCCGCACCCCTTTCATTCCCCCAGCGCTAGCAGCGACCGACTGATACCGCTGGATGCCGCTGACGCCGCTAGAGAGTAAAGATAACGTGACTGCATAGAACACCGTCGCCGCCATGCAGAAAGAGGAAAAGAGAGTCCCCCCCCCCCCCCCCCCCCCCTGTTTCTGTGTGGCGGATAGGGTGCTCTTCAGTTGCCGACGCGCCGGTTATTTCACGTAGGCCCCGGCACGTCGACGAATACGTGACCACCTTCCCACGGCTAGACCTGGTTCTTGGCGCTGCGGAAGCGAGGGTATCATATTGTTTGCGTCGGCATCGGCGGCGTTGTCCCTGAAACCAACTCCGCAGCTGGGGTTGACTCACTATCGGCGTCAGCAGCATCAGTCAGTCGCTGCTATCTCTTCCCTCCTCCCTTTATCGCGTTGTCCGCTTGCTGCGCGCGCTTCTGCCCCCATCGTTTGCCGCTGGGTGTACACGCCGCCCCCCTCCCCCCTCTTCCTGCGAGTCTCCGGTTGTCAAAGCGCGGCTCGAACTTAATTCCTTTCTTCGCTCCTCCTCCAATGCAACCCCTGTGCGGTGGCAATCAGAGAGCCAGATCGGTGGTGGCGGATCTGTATATGTGCTACTTGCGCACAGGTCTCTCTGCAATACCAGTCGAAATGTTTGGCACGTCACATGAAGTTGGCGAACTGTGCGCCGCAAAGTTGCCCAACGGCTTGCTGGTAGTAGCTGCCTACTTCGCCCCTACGGCACTCACGAAAGACGTCGTGCACTTCCTGCAACTCGCATTAATCCTGCAACTCGCATTAAAGAGGAACATCCCGTTCCTCTCGCTCGTAACGCGTCCCACGGCTGTGACAACCTCGCGAGGCACTTATATAGATCTCGTCTTTGAGAATCAAGCATTGGTGTACCAAGTCGAACATATATCAGTCTATTTCTCCGACCACAAAGCTTCCTTCATGACTGTCAAGAACTGTTAGTGGAGTCTTTGTTAAAGGAATACGTGTGAAAAATAAAAAAAAAAGTCTGTGATAGCGCATACATGTGTTGCTCGATTTCTTTGCCTCAATCTATCGAAAAGGTGAAACAGCTTATTTGCTGCGCTCAAATTTCGCATTAGGAAGTAACGTAATCGTCGGTAATTTTTTGTTTAGTTTCTTTTGATTAGAACCTGCCTGGGGTGCCCTAGGGTAGGCATTCTTCGTCACGCCTTAATTTGTCGCTTCTGACACATTTTTTTTAGGTTTATAAGTCGACGAATGGTGTTAGCGTTCACCATTAGACAATCGTTGTGCCCGCAGGTATTCACCTTTCTTTATCTCTATCACATAACTGTTACCACTGCTACCAAGGCGAGTCTAAAAATTTATATTATACGCTTTTTCCTTTGTTGACTGCAGTAAAAAAAAAAAATGTTTTTGCTCCGTTAACCTTTCATTTCCATCATCGTCCCCACTCCTCTTCCTCTATCTGCTGGACATTCTTAGGTCTCTGTCCTTTGTTCTGTGTTCTGGTGGGTTCTTGACTTCCCGGCTCGTTGGTCGTTTCAACTCGTTGCGCCCTAAAAGACGGAGGCTCGCTTAGGGCCCGAATGCTTAGCTTGATGGGACCGCTTCTGCTCGAACTACCTTCACGCTCGCCGAACCCTTTGGGACCCTTATAAATTGGGTATTGCGGAACCCTGAATCGATGAATTCGTCGACCTGTCGGGTGTGTTCTGATTTTGCTCTGTTCGGTATAAGTACGATAATCAAAAAAAAATTAAATCTATCTCCTTTAGATTCTGACCGCGTACGAGCACTGTTGGAAACGGTACTGTCGTCGTGTCGCGGCTGAAGTCACTCGAAGTGTGGTTCATGTTTTCAATCGAAAGGCATGCACCCGAAGTAAAATATGAGTGAAATAAAAAATAAATGATTATCGACAGAACTGACCTCTTAACGATTAAAATGCAGCTGGTATTGTACGTCTTGCTTGGCAGCTGGTATTGTACGTCTTGCTCGTTGCGCTAGTTGGAACGCCTACCAAAAGGGTCACGATCATTGCTTCTCATAAATGAGAGTATAGTTTGGTTTTACGCTTAGATAGTAAGTAGTTCACTGCAGCTAATTTTGTGCTCATTTTTGCCTTACTTCTCTTTTCTTTCTCATCCTTTCTTGTGGCCGAGAATCACTTAGTACGCTACTTTTCAAATGTTAAGCATTTCTTTTTCTTCGGCAGCCAAGTTAGCCAGTCAATAAAGCCCTAGCTTGCATCCCTTTCTGTGCATGTAAAACAAAACATGATAGCGAGAAATATTTAAGAACGTTTCCGTTATCATCTTGTTATTTCGTTTAAAGAACTGTCGAACTTGATTACTACAAAAGCCGGGCAAATGATGGTCAACCAATGAAAACGAAGCACCTCGATTGTATACTTAGCCGAAATATGTGCGAGCCCGCGTTTACTCTTGTATACCCATCTTCCGTGGAATTCCAGTCAGCTGTCGATGTGACCAGCAGCAGTTTTTCAGTCAAAAGAAACCAAATTTTGGGTACTCTCCCTGTGACTGTATTCTAATCGACGACTGGATTCTATCCAACGATCTTTGTTTGAGCAGAGGATCGCCGATGTCGCTCCGATTTTGTGGCGGGAAGTAGCGGAGCTTGACATAGACGTCACTGAGCTGCGTACAGGTCATTCAGCGCAGGTCACAAGTAGCTTCATCGTCATCATCAGCCTGACTATACCCACTGCAGGGCGAAGGCCTCTGCTATATTTCTCCAATTAACCCGGTTCTGTGCTAGCTGCATCCACTTTACCCCTGCAAGCTTAACAAGTCACTTAGTAGCGCACAAGAGCAGGCCAAATTCATTGCTATGAACGCTGAGGGCAGTGTGCACGTGTGGCTTCATTGTTTTACATCGGTTACTTTGGCAATGATCGCCTCGAAAACTTGCTAGCTTCATTTCATTTGACAAAGCTTGCATGATACGAGCTACGAGTTTAGGAGAACACCATTGACACAGTGGACGCACTTGTCTATGGGCGCGTTCGTGTACACACACACACTATCGACACAGTGGTGTCGACGTCACCGTTCTAGAGCACGCAGGCGGCATTCCGTTTGTCGCCTCTGTGCATTTTCCACGCAAAATACTCCTTAGTTGAGTTCAAAGGTGGGCCAGTTTGATTTCCGGCCCTTTTCGTCGGTCAGGATATCAGTGCAGGCGACCTGAAGGCCCACTAGAGTTTTGGCGCGAAGCAGCCTCACAATGAAAACCAGATTATAGTTAGCTTTTGTAATAAACTTAAGTGATGTGAAGATTTTCATGAATATTCGGGATAACCCGGAATGACAGTACGCATGCATGACTTCATTAGCCTCTAATTTCCTCAAGGCACTCTTTCCTATATGTCAAGGTAGGGCCGTTCTGAAGACTTCGAGGATAATTTTCTTTGGACTACAAATGATATAAATGGTTTGTCAGAACATTCTCTCGATTGTTTAATTTTTTTATACTTCAGGCCAACGACCACGCTCCCATAGTCTTATTCACTCTAAACTTCAAAGCTTTCATCTCGCGAAACAGCCTTCGCAACTGGTGGAGCTGAGGCAGCTATCCCCTTAGTGCAGCAAATAGCACTCGCTAGTGTTCCCCGGCAGTAGCCGCGTGCGCCCGAGTTGTTGATTGCCCATTGTGTGTAAAAGGTCAGTGGACGTGAGTACGACGAGAGTGTGTGAGCATAGGTAGCACGGGACGGCTGTTTGTTTTGTTTTGTAACTCGTTTGTTTGTTTGTTTTTTAACTCGTTTTCGTGAACATCCTTGCCCTGACTATTCTATGCGACGTTGGTTTGCAATGCGGGTGCGCATCTTTTCTGAGCAAGCACCGGTCAGCTGTCACCGGTGGGGACTGGAGCGCGGCGAAAACTTTACGGCATAGCTTCCTTGCTTAACTTTCTAGTGCTGCAGTTGAATTAGATGTCCAGACAGATCCCGTCGATAGCTACAGAAAAAAAAAAAAAAAACGTCCTGTGACAAGTGAGCTGTGGCATTCACCTCCTGTGTTTTACCTCTTGTAAATGACCAGGCTTCAAAAGCTATTACTCAGCTCAAAGACCGCATCAGGTGCTCAGCGGCGCTCGGGCGAAAGTGACTGGAAACTGCACCGGAGTTCAGCCTCCACAGTAGGCAGCGTGAAAAAGCGTGAATGTAAAAAAAAAATTATCATGGCAAATTTCACCACTGACCCGGGAATTAGTTTGATAAAATCAGCAAATATTACATGTATTGCATCAGTGCTTGTCTAAAACAAGCAGGTTCCTTCACATGTCTACACTGACGTCCCCTCTCTGCTCAATAAATTCATTATCAACACGTGGGCATTAATAGCCGCACAAAATTTTTGACATCTTACGAAAATAACATGGCAGCAGTGCAAATACGCAATATATAACGCCTGTGAAAACTTCAGGGTCATTCTCGCGTTTTCACACCTACTGCCGGCGCTGAAATGACCTGATGCATGAGGTGTATAATATCTTCATTTCCCTACAACTCACAGGCAATTTCTTTTTCCAAAAAGAAACATCAACTCGTGATCATCTCCGAGAAAAACGGCGGTTCGCATTAATTATAAATGTAGGCGCCCACTGAGAAGTGAGGCTGCGCATTTCGCCTTGTAAAAGCACGCACGATTTCGCGTGAACTCTTAGGCAGTGCCTTAACGGCTCTTCAAGTTTTCCGTACTGTTATCCACAAAATCACGTGTACTGATAATGCAAGCAGTGTGCTCTCATCGAGTTACGCCTTCAAATGATATGGCATGTACAAAATTGAAACCTAAACGTTTCAATAAGCATTATTGGTTGAAGTGGTTTGAATACAAAAACACTTGTTAGCATCGCATTTGCTGAACAATCAGGAAGTCAAAACCGCTGGCGCCGGAAATTTTTTCTACTGACCTTGTTTAATTTTTGTTTTCATGAAGCTGGCGCAGTGTGCTTGAGATAAATCAAAGCACGGAATCGAAAGCTCGCAGTGTAAGTCAGCAAAAATTAAGGCCTTCCTTCATTTCAAGCGGCCGTACAAGTTATATTGACATGCGTATACAACCGAAAGGATTCAGAAAACTTAAACGTAGAGGCTTTTGTTTGGTGTTCTTTTAGAAGGCATAGCGCGCGGGTAATGCGCCTCATAAATCAGTATCTACTAGAGATTCCTGAATCTAGATAGATAGATGGATTTATTGAAAGGAAAAGACAGAGAGGTTGGCCGAAATAATTCAAATCTGGCCTGCTACTGTGCACTGGGGAAGGGGAAGGAGAGAAGTCCTGAATCTAGGCATAAACGAAAGCGAAACTGCTCGGTTATGTGGAACTTTGACTACACGGAAAGCAGCACCACCAGCATTAATGTTCATGCAAAAAATGGCACGCGTACTGCTGGCAGACCTCGTGCTTAGCAAAGAACGAGCATAAGTTTTTAATGGGGATCGTTTATTCTCGACGGACAACTTTTCAGCTTTTCTGACCAGGCAATGGTGACTGTTTACAATATTGAAATGCTCATTAGTGGCACTGTGATTTTGCGCTGCCTTCGCTGTCGCTATTAGCTCGAGGCTCTCTGTTCTTCACAGTTTGCTCCTTTAACTTGCGTATGGGGAAAGTGTTTCAGTAAAGTGTGTGTCATGTACTTTCTGCTTCATAGAGTAAAAAACATGGGATTTAGTGTTAGGGAACTCGTAATCTCTGGCTTTGGTTGAAGGAAGCATTCTAATTAGAAGCAAACTATCCTGTGCGGGAAGACAGCAGCATTGTTTTGCTCCTTTTTCCTTAGCAAACGAATATTATTTTGAGTATTTCCTAAAAAGCAGAGGGATGCAATCTGCAAGCTTTATCGGCCGCATTAAAGGGTTCTTGCGTTGAATAAGAATATTTTCGGAAAAGAAAAATCAGCGTTTCTGTCTTGTTGTCAGAGCAATGCGAGCAGCGGCATCGACTTTAATAACCTGCCTTTATAGTACCTTGCTTGAGTGCCATGCATATTGTATTTTTAAGTCATCACAAGGTCTGTCCGAGCAACATGAAACAAAAAACAACAACATAAACATCAGGAAACGAATTCAAAACAAGAAACGGCTGACTCCGTACGGTTATGGTATTTCAAATGAACGCGAAATTAAGGATCAGATCCGTTAGTTACAAAGAACACTTTGAGAAAACTGTCTGTTATAAGGCAACTATGCTTCTAGCAAGTTGAAAAATACTTTCTGCGTGATACATAAAGATCCGTCTGTGCAGTGACGCGGGAACTCAGTGTCTATACGTATTGTACGGTACAGTCTGTTGCGCTGCGGCATATACTATGGTCGCTTCTTTCTTTTACTTTTTTGGAGTTTATTTTTCGTGTTGTGCGAATATCATTTTCCTAAAGGGATTACATGTTTTTTTGATGGTCTGTGTGGCACTATTATGCAGTGAACATTTCTTATCTTGGATGGTTTCTTAGTAACAACAGCTAATGCACGAGTAATTAAGGTTAAAATGGATGTGTTTAAAGCAATGGTTTCTGAGTGAAATACTATTAGCGATAAAGAAAAAAAAATCAATAGCGGAAAGTCGACATGAGGCCTTGTGGTAAAAACGTAAATGCAAGCTTATCGTTACAAAATATAAGAAGAAAGAAGGAAGTAAGGGTGCAATAGACTCATACCTTACTCAAGAGGACCCATGTCTTCGTTTCTGCTCGCTTTCATTTCGTAACAGTGTTACATGGTTTCTATAAATGTCATGGTATCTAGTGCTTACGCCACACTGCTCGCTCATCCATTCACGGAAGGAACTGTGAAAGCAGAGAAAGCTTCGTAAAACGAAAGTTCTGAACTGAAAAGAAGGGAACATTGATTACTTGCGCTTGACGATGCATCATCATATATCAATCCAGCTACGTGTACTGCTGGCAGGCCTCGTGCTTAGCAAAGAACGAGCATACGTTTTTAATGGGGCTCATTTATTCTCGACGGACAACTTTTCAGCTTTTCTGACCTGGAAATGGTGACTGTTTACAATATTGAAATGCTCATTAGTGGCACTGTGATTTTGCGCTGCCTTCGCTGTCGCTATTAGCTCGAGGCTCTCTGTTCTTCACAGTTTGCTCCTTTAACTTGCGTATGGGGTAAAGTGTTTCAGTAAAGTGTGTGTAATGTACTTTCTGCTTCATAGAGTAAAATGCACGTGATTTAGAGTTAGGGAACTCGTAATCCCTTGCTTTGGTTAAAGAAAGCATTTTAACTAGAAGCAATCTATCCTCTGCGGGAAGACAGCAGCATTGTTTTGCTCCTTTTTTCTTAGCAAACGAATATTAACGAATATTATTTTGAGTACCTAGAAGGCAAGATGTCGTCCTACGAGCAAACACACTGTAGCCGGCTTCAGTCGACACACAACGCACGTCCGATGTCCGCTCTGGTGTACGTAGTGTGATAGAATACCAGTAAGTGTGCCGTGCGCCACTCTGAGTGGCACAAAAATGGCGTTGCGTGATACAGCCTTCTAGGGAGCATACAGCATGTAGGCTCCTTACAGTCTTTTTGCGTGAAAGAGCTTTATGCGCCTGGTCAAGAATGAAGAGGTAAGAACAAGATGAATAAATGAAAAAACAAGCAGATTGTACGCTTATAATTAAATAAGAGGAGGAGTTGGTCTACGATAACTAAAGAGGCCGTGTCTTAGTGTTTGAAGCCAGAATGCGAAGCTTAAAAAAAGATAAAAAAGAAGGTCAGCTGTGATGAAGAGCCATGGGCTGTGTTTAGAAAAGCCATAGAACTGACAATGAAATATGGTGTAATAAACTTTCAGAAAATCCATTCAGATGCGAATATCGATACATCTAAAGTCCCACTAACGCTCAAGGGTTTAGAAATAGCAGAGGTAATGTTGACGGATTCGCGTTAGGCGTCAGTAAAAAGCGACAGCAAGATTGGTGGCTCGAAAGCAGAGCAGTGACGTAAGGTTAGTGGTTAAGGGGAAAAATTGTCAAATGAGGCAATCAATCGAGTATATTTGTAACATGGCAAATATGCAGTTAAATTATAGAAACAGATTGGAGAAAAGTAATTTCAAGAAAAATAAATCATACATGGTCTCAGATGGTAACCCCCCCCCCCCCCCCCTCCTGCACCCCCACCCCGTTTTTAGAGGGGCTATCCTTCCTTCCGTACAGTCTAGCTCACTCTCGTTCCTTTCTCGTTTTTCTCATGTCATGCCTCCTCCCATCCGTAGGTACCATGCGCTCAAAATGGCGGGGGCATTCATTTCAATCTGAGGGTTCTTCAGGCGTCACAAAACGTTATCTTCGCGAAGTCAGCGTCAGCCACCAGGACTGTGTGCAGATAACTTTGTGTGGGTTATCACGTAGGTTCAGTGAAGATGTGGTGTTAATTTACGCTTATCTCAACTTGCAAAAATTATCTAGAAGTAGCGGTTCTCTTCACTGTATTCCCGAGTAGCCGGAAGCACCTCATCAGATTCTACTGGCGCGGTGCCAAGTTTAGCGTATTGCTTTTATTTCCTCTTTGGGGAAGGCATCAAATGGCTTTCAAGACAAGTGCGGCGTGATGCATATCAGGCTGAAATTAGCATATCTCACTTCACATTGATGCCTTAGTGCTGGGAATGCTTGATTGAGCCGATTTACAAAGCTGCGGGCTCCTTAGACGGAAGTCCCAAACCCTCTGCTATATTTGCGACGATATATATATACCCTAGCAGGTTGCAAGATTTCAGTTTAAACGCTCTGAGAAGTAAAGTAGCGAATGAGTCCGCATTTAGAAGCTTGAGTAACGGGATTAAGGCTATTAGTCACGGCTTAGCAGGCCACTTTCCAATCTCATAGTTCTGGCTTCCTTCACAAATGAAATAAAAGGATTTAATTTGGTTGCCTGTTTAGGATTCTTTTCAGTCTGAGCGCAGCTGAAAGCGAGTTTAATGCGAGTGCCGTCCACTACAGGAAAGAAAACATTTGGAGATTAGGATTCAAATCCGCCCCGTTTAGGTATTCTTTCGGCCATTGCAATTTCTTTCTAGTCATTTTATATTTAGCGCAGTGGCGAAGAAACTACTTAATTAAAGAAAGAGAGCTCGACCTAAACACCGCCTCTTTTTTTTCCCTTGACAGCTGTAAATGCCACGTTCTCTATAAAATGCGTCGTCGGCGTTGGCGGCGCCGGCGTTGTGAACGAAAAATTACAGACATATATTTCTAGACAGCAGTATTAGGCCAGAACAATGGCCTTCAATTCAACTCAATATCCAGGAATAGTTTCCTCTTATTTTCAAAAATACGTCCCACTGACTTTATATGGTAGGCCGACCTTTTTTTTTTTTTTAGAACGCAGCAGAAGCTTCAGAGTCAAGATGTTTGTTCGCAAGGGTAGCTTAGACTGTTTATTTCAGTATGTTTATAGGGTAGTTTACAAATCTTCCACAGTTGCCTAAGAAATATTTTAGAAAACGCATCCCATTGATTTTTTGCGGAAGCTTTAATTGCTAGCTGCTAGGTAAAGAAAAAACCCGCCGGGGTGGCACAGTGGTTATGGCGCTCGACTACTGTTCCTAAGGATGCGGGATCGAATCCCGGCCTCAGCGGCTGCTATTCAATGGAGGCGAAAAGCAAGGCGTCTGTGTGTTGTGCGACGTTAGTGCACGTTAAAGAACCCCAGGTAGTCGAAATTTCCCGAGTCCTCCTCTACGGCGTCTCTCACAGCCTTAGTCGCTTTGGGACGTTAAACCCCACAAGCCAAGCCAAGCTAGGCTAAGAAAAATTTGAAAAGCAACTTTTTGCCATACATTGAAAGCTGAAACTTTCCCCATCGATATGTCCAGTCCCACGAATGCCTCTCAACTGGAAGGCGCCCCAGAACCCTGGACTATCGACTGATCGTCGGGTTGTGTGACCTCAGGGGACTTGTGTTCTAGTTTGGCAGGCGCTGCCATTCTTGTTAAGGCTTGGTTGGGCATGGTTAAAGCGGGGCTTTTTATTTGCGGCGAATTTTCTTCCATCTAATCTGGCAGCTTACCACTCTGTGCTAGCGACTGTAGGTGTGAGAAGATAGAGGAACAAATAATTATGGGGAGGAGGAGAAGAAAACATTTATTTAGAATGAAATGATTTTGAAAGGGAGGTGCGTATGGTTGTGGAGCTGATTGGCAGACCCTATTCCGGGATGCCGTTGGCCGCCGCTACTACCAGAGTTCTCTGGACCAGGGCACACTGGGCCTCCAGGTCTGAGCTGCACAGGGCCGCCTCCCAGCCCTCCCTAGTTGGCGGTTTTATAACTTTCATTTTTGTATTTTGCTAGCAAGCCCACACCATGTGGTATAGGGCAGCATACTGCCCGCAGAATTTGCATGTGTACCCGTGAATGTCCGGTCCCCGTGCTTTAGTATGGCGGGATTTAGAAAACACCCGGTTTGGAGCCGTCTAAGGTGGCACTCCTCAGATCTGTCAAGACCATTGGCGGGTCCCGGGAGTGCCCTCCTGCAGAGGCGTAAATAACTTGTAATGTCCGCATAAGTTATGAGCGGTATTGGCATGGTTGCCTCGGTAAAACCGAAAGATTGAGTAGAACCCCAGGGGGAGGAACGTTCGGGCAGCCGCGTGAGCGGTCTCGTTTCCCTCCACCCCCTGTTGACTGGGCACCCATATAACTTGTTTTTACTAGTAGACGAATCTGATTTTTTCGTATGTGCCAATAATATTCTGCAGGCGAGTGGTGCTATCCTACCCCGCACGTAATTTCGGCAGGCCTGTTGCGAGTCGGATATTATGTAGGATGCGTTGCAGTGGGTGGCGGCCAGCGCAATCGCCACTTCCTCCAACATTAGCGCGTCGTCAGGTTTTACTGAGAGCCCGTTCACCTGCCTTCCTTCATGCACAACAGCAATGGTGCAGATTCCATCCTCAGTTGGACCCGCTGCATCCACGTAATATGTGCCTGCCTAACTGCCGTAGTTATTTTGTACAAAAATTGCCCTAGCTTCGCGCCTCTCCTGATTATACTACCAATTCATGTTTTGGGGGAGCGGCTTAACCGTCAATTATTTTTCACGCTTCCGCTCCCCAAAAACATGCACCCGGAGCATCATCATGCTAGACGAGTGGCGAGAAGCAAGAAGATGAACGAATCGTATTCAAGAGAAGAAGGAGCCTTCTTCGTGGACGCTGCGGGTCCTGTAGCGGGGATATCAACAATATCAGTGTTGCACCAAATGCAGGTCGTGGACGGGCTTTCAGTTCGTAACTGGGATACGCAGGGTATGGAGGAAGTGGCGATAGCCCTAGCCGCAACGCACACCGCGTCGAAACACATAGTTATAGATTCCCAGGTAGCTTATAGAAACTATATGCGTGACAGAATCACGCCGCTAGCCTGCAAAATCCTGAGTCAATGTAGGACTTCAGCTGCACAGAATAAGCTAATATGGCTACCAGGTCACCAGGGAGTCGAAGGAAACAAGCGCGCACACGCTTCGGCCGGAGCTTTTCTTCCCCGGAATCCTTCTACGTCCTCTCTAGCTGATTTAGGCTCCCCCTTTCCGTTAACAACATATTCAGAGATATTAAAGCATTTGCGCCTTGAAAGGCAGACATTTCCGAAGGCCGCTCAAGGTTCTTAGTAAATCAGAAGAGTGGCACCTTCGAAGGTTACAAACTGTCATTTAATAATCCAGCAACACTTCACGTCAATGAGCCGAATCCTTTTCGGCGCAGTGCAAATTTTGTGGCCACAAGGCAAACTTATACCATGTGGTATAGGCTTGTCAACAAAATACCGGTATTGGCATAATAAATCAGCCAACGTGGGAAGGCTGGGAGGCGGCCCTGTCCAGCTCGAACCCCGAGGAACAACGAGCCCTCGTCGAAAGAGCACGGGCAGCGGCTTTTACCAATGGTGTCCCGGACTAGGAACCCGACCAGCCTTCCCTTAATCTAAGCCAATGTCAATAAATGTTTTCATCATCATCACACTTCCGGGATGTCCACTGTGTTTTCTGTGGTGGAGAGAAGCCCTAGATTGAGGTCTCGGAGGACTTGCCTGTCGGGGCTGGTCACCGACAGCCTTGCAATTTGGCTTGTTCTGAGGGCCTCAATTAGCTCCCCTATTGTATTATGGATCCCAAGTGTGAGCAGGCGCTCCGTAGCGTACATTTATTTTAAGAGCAGACCAGAAGCGCCTCCAACGCCGCCTTTTCATTCTGCTCCTTCCTTTCCTTAAAAACCAACTTATACAAACATATATTTTTGTAATAATACGAATAATAATAATAATAATAATAATAATAATAATAATAATAATAATAATAATAATAATAATAATAATAATAATAATAATAATAATAATAATAATAATAATTGATTCACAGGAAGGGGAAGGCGCAGTATCTGTCACTTGTTTCTGTGGGCACCTTGAACAGCGCCGTAAGAAAAGGGAGGAAGGTGGGATCGAAAGTGGAAAGAGAGAAAGGGGCGCCGTTGTTGTTGTTGTGGCTGTAGGAAGAAGGAAAAGAAAATGCACGGGCCTGCTACTGGCTCTGTAGCTGAGCCACCTCCGCTGCCTCGTGCAGACAAAAGAGAAAATAGAGAAGAAAGAAAAGGAAGAGAAAGACGCGCGCCGCAACAACAGCCGTCGTCCACCACTTAAGTGGTGGCAGGTGCAATGACGGCCTACAACAGACAAAAATTCGGTGTGGTAAGACGCCCGACCACCGTCCGGAGTTCCCGGGTTCGAACCCGACCACGGCGGCTGCGTTTCGATGGAGGCGAAACGAAGTGGCGTCCGTGTGCTGTGCGCTGTCAGCGCACGTTAAAGATCCCCAGGTGGTCGAAATTACCCCGTAGCCCTCCACTACGGCTCCCCTTTCTCTCTTTCCACTTTCACTCCCACTTTCATCCCTTGCCTTACGGCACGGTTCAGGTGTCCACAGAGCAAGTGTGACAGATACTGCGCCTTTCCCTTCCTGTTAACCAATTATTATTATTATAAGCCCCCGCCGCAAGCGGCGGTGACCTACCTGCCCCATCCCCATCAGGGGAGTCAAGGGGCGCCGTTGTGGAGAGTTTCAAAGCTATTTCGGCCACCTGGCGATCTTTAACGTGCACTGACATCGCACAGTACATGGACGTCACTTCGTTTCGCCTTCATTATAGTGCCTAGAATATACTTCTAGGCACTATACCTCCATCGAAACGCAGCCGCCGGCGGTCGGTATCGAACCAGAGTACTTAAGTTGTCTTTTAAGCAAAGGAAGGCGCAGCATTTTACTTTTCAGTGGTTACCTATACTTGTCCGAGGTACATAGGTAGTCGGTTCGAACGCCTATCGCAAACTAGCCTCCACCTTGGTTAGAAGGTGGATGGTTAATGAGAAGCGAGATGGTGTGACACTACCGAGAACGATCCACAAGGTATGGTAGAGCCGAAATTTTGATACGAAATCATATGCATATTTTTTCAGACATTGTTTTTCTCAATTCGAGGTCATGGCGACGGCGATAGCACTTCCGTCAAACGCCAAACAAGCCTTACGCGCTTCACATG
This sequence comes from Amblyomma maculatum, assembly GCF_055883805.1. Taxonomy (NCBI): domain Eukaryota; kingdom Metazoa; phylum Arthropoda; class Arachnida; order Ixodida; family Ixodidae; genus Amblyomma; species Amblyomma maculatum. The sequence continues at coordinate 80,964,772 of NC_139349.1, forward strand.
AAACATAACTGTATCTGAGAGGTTAAACCGCATGGAGATGGTATATAGTTTAGTGGTAGTCATATTCCTACGTCCCCCGCTTCATTCAGAACTTTGCAGACATCGCTCGTCCGCTTATATCTCTTCTGAAGAAAAACGTACCTTTCACATGGGGTTCTGACCAAGCCTATGCCTTCACGACGCTTATTTACGCCCTCACTACACCACCTGTTTTGGCGCACTTTTATCCTTCTGCACCTACCGAGCTGCGCACCGACGCTAGCGGCCATGGTATTGGTGCTATCCTTGCCCAATCCCAGCATGGGTCCTCCCGCGTCATTGCTTATGCCAGCCGCCTGCTTTCGTCCTCTGAGCGCAATTATTCAATTACAGAGCGGGAATGCCTTGCACTTGTTTGGGCGCTGACCAAATTCCGCCCTTATTTGTTTGGGCGGTCCTTCTGTGTAGTGACAGACCATCATGCTTTGTGTTGGCTGTCCTCACTTAAGGACCCCACTGGCCGTTTAGGTCGCTGGGCCTTGCGAATACAAGAGTACGAGTTTACTGTGGTATACAAGCCCGGCCACTTACACCCAGACGCTGACTGCTTGTCCCGCCATCCCGTAGATCCTCCCGATTTGTCCGACCATACTGCTGACGACTACATTTTGTCCATCTCGGACTTTATAAATATCGCCTCCGAACAGCGTCGGGATCCTGCCCTGCAACCAATTTTAGACCAGCTGCGCAACAACCCCGACTCTTCCGCCAGCATGTTTGTGCTCCATAACGAGACATTATACAGACGCAATATGCATGAAGATGGGGCGGACCTTTTACTGGTTGTTCCGGCTCATCTGCGCTCTACTGTCGTCGCCCAACTTAACGACGCCCCTACAGCAGGACACTTGGGAGTATCACGCACGTACGACCGTGTGCGACGACGATTTTTCTGGCCTGGTCTCTACCCCTCTGTCCGTCGCTACGTCGCCGCTTGTGAGCTATGTCAGCGCCGTAAGACACCATCGCTTCAACCTAGTGGGCCCCTGCAACCAATCTCAGTGCCGACTGAACCGTTTTCTCGTATGGGCCTCGATCTTCTTGGGCCTTTTCTGACGTCGACGTCTGGAAACAAATGGATTGCTGTGGCGACTGATTATACTGCCCGATATGCTATAACCAGGGCCATCCCCACCAGCTGCGCCTCCGACGTTGCTGACTTTCTTTTGCACGACGTAATCTTGATTCATGGCGCTCCGCGTCAACTGCTCACAGATCGTGGCCGCTGTTTCCTTTCTAAAGTGGTTCATGACCTTCTCCGCTCATGCGCTACTCGTCACCAATTCACCACGGCCTACCATCCGCAAACGAACGGTCTTACTGAGCGCCTTAATCGCACACTGACCGACATGCTATCTATGTATGTGTCCGATCACCATAGTGGCTGGAACATCTCCTTACCTTTCGTCACTTTCGCCTATAACTCCTCACGCCATGATACCGCCGGATACTCTCCCTTTTATCTACTTTTCGGCCGCAACCCTTTACTCCCCTTCGACACCTTGCTGCCTCTTGACAACTCTTCCTGTAGTTACGCTTCGGACGCCATCGCCCGCGCTGATGCCGCCCGCCACATTGCTCGAGACCGGCTTGGCGCGTCTCAGTGCTCACAAAAGCGTCGTTATGACCTACATCACCGAGACGTCCACTACCCTCCTGGTTCCCTCGTGCTTCTTTGGCTCCCAGCCCGTCGTGTGGGGATGTGCAAGAAACTCCTGCCTCGTTACGTGGGTCCTTACTGCGTCCTGCGACAAGTCACCGATGTGACTTATGAGATCGCCCCTCTACAGCCCAAGTATCCTTCCACAACCCCTCATCCAGAAATGGTGCACGTCGCCCGTCTGAAACCGTACTATTCAAGTTCTCCTGTGTAGGCAGCACCGGGACGATGCTTCTCCCGCGCGGGGAGTACTGTTACGGTGCGCAATATCGAGATGACGACGACGCACTGGTGTGGTGTTGTGAAGAAGACGACGCTCAGGCTAAGCTGGGTTTGTGCTGGTGGTGTGCGCTTCTGAGAGTTATCTGACGTTTACCGCTGTGTAAGTTTCCCTTAACAATATTACAGACCTTCCGTATTCGATTCTGGCTAAATGAATGACAAGCTGAATTGGAAATATGTTTTTTCGAACTGCTGAAACTCACAAGAATGGCGAAGATAGTAGGGGAGAAAATATACGTGAAATTAGATAGTTTGTCAGCGATAACCTTCTCAGGGCTAATTAAAGGATTTTATTTCGCACCTGAAAAAAAAATTCTTCACTGAAAAGCTGCGGCCTTTTTCAGAACTGTATCCGAACTCTCCTTCTAACCTGGAAACGTGAAAGGTGCCGCGTTCTTCTGCGATATACGCGTAATTCCTAGAATTCCCTGGCTTCTCCAGCTTCCTTTGTGTTCCGCACAAAGAAGAACAATGTATTTCCTGAGCTGAGTCGTGCTAGTCGAGGCAGCGCTCTTAATTACATCCAAAGAATCTCATTTATGATAAGAGCTATACCACCAGTGAACCCAACTGAAGCAGCCGCGCTATTGTTTAAACATGTGCCTCCAAGAACACGGATTCCACTTTTGATTTTGCAGCGCCCTAACCACATATTGCGTTGTTAATAGTTACCAGGTGCTGGTGGTATCAGCTAGACTAAAGCGAAACAGTAAACCGGCTCATGAGCTCAATAACGGTGGGCGCTGCATTGTTTCTTGCTAACCAAGCTTTCAGTCAGTAATTAAATCGCTTACGGCGACTTTTCTCGCAACAAAACTGTAATGAGCTTAAAACAGCTATTTTTGTCGCACTTGTTCCTCTTCGTTTGTAACAATATTTGTGTAACGTCTATTCAAGCAGCAATCTCATGGGAGTCCACAAGTTCTGGGAGCCTGCGGTAGTCACACTGAAAATTTTCGCATTGCATAATGTGGAAGGCTTTTGGGTTCGAAGAAATCGTTTGCTGTTACGGCAAATTCTGCGTGTTGCTTGTTGTTTGCGCATGGGAACATAATTTGGAGATTTGCTTTATCCTTGGTTTTAGTGTTTATCAAAAAGAAAATATAAGCGCACATCAATTACTTGTTTTTTCATATCAGGATTTTTAACGTCAATAGAGCGATTGATTACACGATCATCAGGCATCACAGATCGAAACATTGCTCGCAATTAGTAAATTTCAGCGCCGTTCACTAATAAGAAGCGTGTCGGTAGCCTTCAAAAAATGAAAACTCAATTTATAATAACATAAAGGGTGTTTTAAATGACTACACACGACGCTGAGACAGTGAATTATTGTACCGTTTATGTACTATAAACCACTTATGTAAATTCCTGAGCATCTTGTAATGAGACGTCTAAATAGGAGCGCTGATTTTATCCATCAATATTTGAATTCTCCCGCGAGGTGTCTCGCGAGATGCTCTGCTCACTTGAGAGGGTGTGATAAATTGTTATGAACGCACGTCCCTTAACTCCCATTAGTTATGACCGCCGTAGTAATAATACTTCCAAGTTGGCAATCAGAATTCTACTTAGCCTCCTCCTCGCCCAACTTCTTTCCGACTGCGGTTCATTTCATTCACAATGAAAGCGGTTGGCGATAAAATAAAACAATACGAAACAGGAACCTCGTATAACAGCAGTCGGGGAGCGAGTATGAAGTAATCCGTTTTAAACGCGACCAGGACCGCATTGCCAGGACTATTACGCGTTCACTTGAGCGTACACATGTATGCACGCACGCTTACAGACGCACACGCATGTGCGCGCGTGCGTGCGTCCGCGTCTGTGTGCTTGCTCGTGCTTGTGTTTGTACGCAGCTCTTATCTCGGTAAAGTATGTACGCCCGACTATGAGCGCCATACGCCATTTCAGTGGCGACCCCTTCCAAAAGCACTTTAATGGAACGACGACAGCAGTGCTTGCGAGGGTTTTAAATTTCAGGATAATGACCGCGACTCATTTATGCTCATAGCCTCGCGCTAAGCGCAACCGGTGGTCTCGAAGGATTATATTTTCTGCGGAAATGTGCGCCGAGGCGGAGAGGCCGTTGCGGAGACGCCCAGGCTGGCCATTATGCGGCGGTATCTTGCGGTTATGTGAGGTCGTTAAAGAGCGTCAGGCTCCTAACTGTATTGCCCCGACGACGCCCAACTGCGAGCATTCAGCGCAACGATGGCCTAGCATCAAGTGCGGCCAGGAGGCTCGGATTGCGTTTATGGCGTTGAACGGGTACAGAACCGTCGAAGAGCTGGCCAAGCGTACAGAAACCGCAAAATTTCGCTCATTCACAATGCGTGCATATCTGGAGCAGAGCCGCGGAAGTGCTGGCTGCTATTGAAAAGTCGATGAGGTGTTGGGAAGTTTGCCCCACTTTCGTTATTCCACCCACGGTTGCATCTAGCGTCGTAATGGTCGTGCGATGGGCTCGCCAACTTGGATAAGCGTGAAAACTCAAAGGCGGTCGTTCGTAGTGCTTATTGGCGGTGTTGCAGTAGGCGCTTACGCGGACGTGTACCCTCTCAGCGTCAATACATTGTGGAACGCTCTGATTAGAAGAATATAGGTGCTTTCGTTGACGTACTCGAGCATATTCTGTGAATAAAATGCTACTCGGTGCCTTATATTACGAGCGCGTATAACTGCTCCGTGGAGATTACACGCACTCGTAAGCATTCATTTTAATCTGCTTGGTTGGGTCATTGGGTGTGTGTGTGTGTGTGTGTGTGTGTGTGTGCGCGTGCGTGCGTGCGTGTGAGTGTGTGTGTGAGAGAGAGAGTGAGAGGGAGAGCGAAGGGGCGCACTTTTCAGAGCTGCTGTGGCTAGTACTTGATCTAATCGCTTTAAAATGGCGTGTAGAAACACTGTGCGCATTTTTAAATGCCGATTACATGCTCGGCGCAACCTGCTGCCTATACTTCACCTCAGCTTGAGTCTAGCTCGTATCGGAATCCAGTCCCAAGCCTGCGTACGGTAATGCAATTTCGTTGCAGCGATGCCATCGAAAGTAACGGTGGCGTGTGGTATTTTACGAGTGAATAAAATTGAAAAGATATACATAGTACTGGTGTATGCCATCGATCGATAGAGGCGGCTCCAAAAATGTTTTGTTCGTTTTGATATGAACTGCATCGCCTGTTTTATTTACAGCCGACATATACACGGTATTTTGTGTAGTGTACATGACACAAAATACCGCATGCAAGTAGCATCTAGAAATTTTGGTGGAACTTTACGTGGCGTCGTTTCTTTCTTTTTTTTTTTTTTTATGACGAGTCTGCTCCTTCGTTTATGGAGTTTAACGTTCCAAACCGACTCAGGCTATGAGAGACGAGTCTACATTACGTTTACATATCCCGAGTTACATCCGGCGACCCCGGATTACCATAGGTTCCTGTACATAGTATGCAAAGGCAATCAATTCGTGTATATGTCGTCTGTAAACAAAACAGGCGATGCAGTTCATATCAAAACGAACAAAACATTTTTGGAGCCGCCTCTATCGATCGATGGCATACACCAGTACTATGTATATCATTTCAATTTTATTCACTCGTAAAATACCAAACGCCACCGTTACTTTCGATGGCATCGCTGCAACGAAATTGAATTACCGTGCGCAGGCTTGGGACTGGATGCCGATACGAGCTAGACTCAAACTGAGGTGAAGTATAGGCAGCAGGTTGCGCCGAGCATGTAATCGGCATTTAAAAATGCGCACAGTGTTTCTACATGCCATTTTAAAGCGATTAGATCAAGTACTAGCCACAACAACTCTGAAAAGTGCGCCCCTTCGCTCTCCCTCTCACTCTCTCTCTCGGCCATTTTCTGTTCTCCAATTTTGATTCTGGCTCCTCCATATGTAATCATAAATGTGTCCGTCAGGTCACAAAATCTGCTTCTCAAGGCTGCCGTGCTAAGGGTTACATTGCATCCTCAAAGGCATGAGTGCATATGTATTTAGCGACATCTGAAGGATGCAGTAATTTTTATTTTAAGGCTGGGGATGGAAACGTGTCCGTCTGTTTTTCTCTGCTTATTCTTGTGGTTACAGCTAGCAGGACGTGTCTAGTTGCCCGGAGTGTTTCAAGGTTCTTTTTGCGCTAATAGACGCTCAGCGATGGGTCTCTTCCGGTCTCTCTTCACGCTTTCTCACCACCAAGGACAGAGCTTCGCTATGATTGCTTCCGGAGTGGCCCGGTCACCCGAAGCTCTTGAAGAGAATTTCCCGAGAAATCGATGCCAAGTGGCAAGTGGGAGAATGTATCACAACGACCGGCTTTCAAGAAATATGGCAACGCTGAGCGGACAGCAGACACGCTACATTCTCCTTGCCTGCGCACAGACCTCTCCTTCTTTGTTCGGTTACACCCAGCATGAAAGAGTCTCTTTCCTCTTCCTTGCATGCACGACCGTCGCATCTTTTGAATAGCTTCGGAACGCTTACCATCGGAAAGCGCGGCATTCTGAATCGCGCTCTCTTTGAATGTCGGTCTTTTTGTCGCTTCGGCCGCGCAGAGTGTCATTGACGCCCGGTCAAGCGAAACGGCGCCGGCGGAGAGATAACCGAAAGTGGTGCTTGGCGCCGTCCGTTACATAACCTGTGAGCGCGACCGCGACAGATGTAGTGACGCTCTGAAGACCACGACAACACAATTCCGTTCCTCTTGAAGTTGAAACAACTCGCACGTAGATTCAACATTAAATGAGACACTTATTCGCATTCAGGTCATATATGTGTAACCTCTGCATTGAAAGTTGAATTGGTAGAATACTGACGTTATCCGGTGAGTGTAAAATGGCTTCAAAGAATCACTGAAGACTGTATTTGTTTTCTGTACTTCTTCAAAAGTAATTGTCGTTTTGCATGCTGATCTCATTCGTTGTACACAGCTTCCGCGCCTACGAAAAAAAAATTTGCTGGGGTTTAGCTTTAGTTAAACCCGGTATGTTGCGTAAGCAAATCCAACGTAGCTTCTTCGTCTTCTTCTCCCTTCTTCCTTCTTCTTTTTTTTCTTCTTCTCTTTCTTCTTTTTCTCCTCCTTTTTTCTTCTTCTTTTTCTTCTACTTTTTCTTCTTTTTCTTTGTCTTATTTTTCTTCGTCTTCGTCTTCTTCTTCTTTTCTTTCTTCTTCTTCTTCTTCTTCTTCTTCTTCTTCTTCTTCTTCTTCTTCTTCTTCTTCTTCTTCTTCTTCTTCTTCTTCTTCTTCTTCTTCTTCTTCTTCTTCTTCTTCTTCTTCTTCTTCTTCTTCTTCTTCTTCTTCTCTCCTTCTTCTTCTTCTTCTTCTTCTTCTTCTTCTTCTTCTTCTTCTTCTTCTTCTTCTTCTTCTTCTTCTTCTTCTTCTTCTTCTTCTTCTTCTTCTTCTTCTTCTTCTTCTTCTTCTTCTTTCCTTTCTTCTTCTTCTTCTTCTGCGCGGCGTGGCTACCGACCGGGTTTACCCGGCGGCTTGAAGAGAGAGGCCCCATCTTCGGTCGCTCTAAAGGTCAAACGTGGCTATCGGCCGGGTTTACGCGACGGGCTGAAACCTGACGTAGTATTGCTTAAGCAATAAAGTCATTCTTTTCCTTGTCCCCTTGTATACATGAGTGTTGTGTATTTAGGTTGACACGACGACCCGATCAGCAAACACATGGAGAAGCTCAAGAAGGCCAAAAAATAAAATGTCGGTGAGACCTAAAATATAAACACTCTTGGAACACTATGGACCACTCTTAGTTCTGTGCGAAACTTTCAGGCGCAGAACTGGAGCAATATGTATAGGGTAAACAATTTTGGAAAGCACGAAAGAACGGTATTTACGCAACAAATGAGTTGCCTCCGAGCGTATTCCAATAGGAGAAGAAAACATGTGGCTATTTTGTGGAGGTTAGACTCGGCGCCGTACTCCACATGCTCTGAAAGTGACTCTTTCAAACGAAAACCGTGTTGTTTTCTGCGTCTTATGACAAATGCTCGCCATCGTTTCCGTTGCCCGGTTGCTTAAAAATACGAAACCATTTGCCTTGAAGCGATTTGAACCAACTGAACTGGAGTGCTCGGAAATTCCTTTGTCCCGTTATTGAAAATGGTGAACCAATCGCAAACAGCATTCGCGAGGTTTTCTGTTCTGAACATGGCCACTCGTAAGTCGTCATGACACGCTTCTATTTTGTATAGAAAGTTCGATCCATGATACACTCGCTACATTCATCGGAGTGTCTGGAAAACGTCCTTTGATTCTGCAGCCCAATATAGAGAGGACAATAGAAAGCAGTCAGAATGAGTTACATGATTACTTTTCTTAAAGTTCAAAGGCAGCGCTTGGGCTATGAGGTAAACAGTGGTGAACGACTCCGGCTTATCTTAGCAGTTGTAGAGCAGATGAACTAATACTAAACATTTCACGTTATGAAATTACATGGTATATTCACTGCTACTGTCATCGCCCTGGAACCGCGGCTGAAGTGACAAGACAACCCTGAAGCAATGGTGGACGGTAGAGGGCAGAAGCAATACCGGAAGTTTCGTGGTTCTGAAGGGGACGGATGCCGCATGGTGCATGGCGTCATTTTATCCTGGGATTCGTATTTAGTTTGAATGTCATCGCACATGTCAGGCCACGTGATAGTTTTCATGCTGTATCAGCACAAAATGGCCTATAAAGCTCAATACCGCGAAGGGAATGAAGCAATTGCTATCTAACTTGGTAAAATTTGTCTTAAATTACTAGTCTCTTTTTTGAGACAGTAATCGAGCCTGAAAACTATAGGGACAACACGCATGAGCTTTATACGTATTTCTCAGATTCGAAATCAGCGAAACGATGGTTTCAGTTCACAAAGTACAGAGCATGAGAAAGCCCTAGCGAAGGCCGAGAACTTCGGTAAAGTGTGTTTCTGGTACACAGGAGCTCTTACGCATTAGAACTATATTAGTGCAAAAAGGGAAGCGGCTCGAGGAAAACAGGGATTATAGGTGCTTTTTAATTTTGACCATGGTTAGAATAGTGCAACTTTTGAAAGTAACCCTTCCCCTTTTTTTCTCATTATTTGTGCCGCAGTAGCTGAGTTCGGACTCTCTAAATCCTTGTTTTCTGCTCTGTGCAGAAGAGCGGTCAGGAACATCTGCTATTGCTTTTGTCTCCCGACTCACTGCCACTGCCGGCGGCGTCGTAGTTGCATGTGAGGGAATTCGTACAACACAGTGGTGAAGGATGGAGGGGGTGACGGACACAACACCGCCGCAGCAGGTCCCTTGGGACCCCGGGGACCATCGCAAGGATTCTGAGATACGAAGTGTGAGGAAGGTAACAAGCTGAGCAGACAGGGGATGAAGGGAGGGGGGGGGGGGGGGGGGGGGGGGGCGAAACAAGGACGGCTAGACAACGCTTGAGCGCGCCTCGAATTGACGCTGTGCCCTCAGTTGCTTCCACGTCCCCGTCGCTCGCTTCTTCCGTGCGTGTGCAGCAGTGGTTCCGGTGACACTGCTGCCGCGTGTGGAAAACAAACACCGCGAATGCTAGCCGCTGGCACTCTGCTTCGCGAGAAGCACTCTGCCGCGAGATTCCTGTCCCCCTTTCCTCACACACGACTTTCGGAAAGCGCTCGTTTTCCCCCACTTCCTGTTATGCATCGCCGGTTGCCTTGCCGCGAAAGTTCACAAATACTGTTATGAAAAGGGTTGAGTAGCTCGTATTCACAATAAGCCAGGCTTGTGCGGGTTCGGGTTGTTGGTTAAAGGCTCGCGTCATTGTTTAGAAAGATTAGCTTTTCGCAAAGTTATTACTGCGCACACAAATAGAGAGATCGAAAAGAATACGAGGAAAAATAACGCGGAATGAGAAAATAACTCATGTAGTAGAACGGAAGTCGTTATAGCAAGAAAAAAATACTATTTTTTTACGTGAACAATAAAATAAGCTTGGGGACGAATAGCGGCTCCGACTTCCTTTCATCAATTCATACAAACCACCTGGTCTGATGATATACAGTTTAACATGAAGCAACATATACACTACTACATAACATTACACAAATTCAAACAGTGCGCAGCATATGAGACAAAAGTGCTAGCGTCAGGAGAAGTGACATTGACGTGCGATATAAACTCTTTAATTGTGTGTAGATGTGTGTAAATGTAAAAGTTTGTACAAAACAGTACATAATATAGTATACATAGCAGAAATAATAAACAATAACGTAAGAACAAAAATAAGCTAATGTACGGTATACACAGCGAAGAAAATAAAAGCTGTTGAAGTACTCACGAACAGAAAAAACAAATTGTATTAATAAGCTTTGCTTGTGCGAACACAGCAGAAAGCAAATAACAAAGACATTAATAAACTCACAGAGAGGCAGGAGGTCTAACACTGACTAGGCCACATGTACTAAATTAATAGTTCCCAAGGATGCCACTGTCTTCAAGGAATGTTATAATCGTCACATATGTTCGCTTCTGCGCTGCGCAAATCGTTCAAAGGCCTAATAGCTCTTGAAGACTTAAATGTCTTTTGTCAACAGCGCTCAATTATATTTCAGTCGCAACCTGAAGTTGTCATGCACCGGGCAGTCCAATAATAGATGAGTCATATGCTCACTTTCATGCCCCCCCCCCCCCACCTCCCCAACACACGCACACACACGCACACACGCAAGCACGCACGCACGCACTGCAGGGTCCGCCTCTGTGTTTCCAGGAATAAGGCAATGTACAGGTACGCACTGAAAAACTATATTATACTTTTTTGGTAGCCTTGGAAAATTCTTTTAAGAACTTTGTATTCCAGTCTAGCCTTCCGTTGTAGGTATCGAATTAGCGCTGTCAACAGATTTCAGTTCAGACTGAGAGTCGCTAAAGTTTACCCACTTACGATGGTCACGCATCGATGAGATGAGCTGGAGAGCCAAATAAATAGCCTAAATCTCTGTCACGTGAGCCAGTTTACATGACCGTTATTTATTCAGGTGCGGAATCAGAAAAGCAGACGCTGATTAATTTTGAAGACTGGAATCGTCACTATGACGCAGTTATTTCATATATGAATGCATTGTGAATTGTGAGCATAGATGACGAATAACCGCCCTAAGACGTACCTGCAAGCCTGCGGAGCTCGTTCACAACACGATTCAGTTGGTCTTCGATAGATGTTATGTAATTTATGCGGCTGCATAATGCGCGAAATACGGCGATAATTGTTGGGCTGTTGACAATGTCGACAGTAATATCCATCCAGCCTTTAGACTGTTCACGCATATGTGCGCTATTAGGCATAGTTGTTTTCACATGCACACCCAATGATCATGCGCTTCAACTAAGCTTCGGCTCTTCACGGCCACAAATCATGTGTAATTCGATGCTGAAGTTTCCTCGCAATCTCGTGGATGGACCGTTCGGGGTCTGCGCGTACTAACCTTTTAGCACACTCGCTCGCAAGAGTGATGCATAATAGCATCGAAGAGCGGGTAGCCTCCTCCCATGTTGACAGATTTAAGGAGATATGATGCGTCCCTTGTGTCACTACACTATATATCCGCATTCTACGCAAGTACCACTTGGCTTCAGCCTCTGTAACAGCAATGCCTCTATGGCGACCGCCGCGCGCAGCTCATCCCATCGATACGGCGCGTAGCATCTTGTCTTCCAGGCTGCCTGCCATGTCGCCCATGCGCTTCACTAGCAAGCCTGTAGTTTTCAGCGCGCAGTTCTGCGCTTCTAGTGTACAGCTCTGTGGGCATCTGACCAGATGATTCACGTCCTAAGTGATAACAATAATTAACACTTCAAAGGATGATGTAGCTACAAAGAGAGTGTGTGCTAGCGTGGGCCAAAATTATTTTTTTATACACAATATCGTCGGTTTAACTTTTAGCCAGACTGTAAGGAATTCAGGCGTCTTTTCACTAAAGAAGGCCGCATAGTTGCACGTTTTCTGGAGTGCTGTGGAGGGTCAGGCGGATCCTTTGTTTGGGAGGGTCCAGCATTGCTTGAGAGCGCGGTAATTGATGCATCTTGAAGTAAAAAAAGAAAAACTTGCAAAGAACACCAACGTAATTGAGGATCTCCTGCGATTTGTGAAAGTATTGCAGAAAGCCGTAGCGTTGGAAGAAAAATGCTAACCATTCCAGGATGTACCGTTTTTTTTTTTTTTTCAATTTCAATTACTTCTGCTACATTTTTGCTTTGACTGTTCCGGTCTCTCGTGTTGGGCTATTCGGCTTGGTTTTGGTGCATGTTATCTTGCCGCAAAAATTGCTGCGGAAAGTAGTACGGCTGCAATGTCGGTCACGGAATAAATTCAACTTTATGCTCTCTAAAGCGTTTGGCACCACAAGCACGTTTTCTGAGACTCCTTGGAGTTCACGAAAATAGCGGCATTGTACGTATTTTGATCTTCACTGGTTTTTCATTTACTGATCTCCAAGGTGGGCGTAAGACATCACGCAAAAAGAAACCAGGTTTTCTTCCTGTTCAGTTTTCAGCCTTTTGCAACGTTCCTCACCGCAGGTTATTGGGTTTTCATCATATTGGTGCTACACTACAAATTAGAAATATACATATACACAACAGGACAAATGATACGAGCGCTAGCAACGCCAGTTGTGAGTAGCTATCGCATTCAGTCTCCTGTCCGGTACGTCCCGTTTTTTCGGGTAGACTTTGTAGTGCTTTTTTGTAACGGTTTTTGTTTTAAAAAGAGAAGATATCTTCTGATCAAATGTTTCTATTTCCTTCCTTTCATTTTTAAAAACATTGATTTTGTGCCATACCTATAACTTGGCCGCATTTTGCTAACAAGGATAGCTGTGATGTGTTTGCTTTTTTGCAACCATGGAAACCCCACACATTGAATTCGCAATGAATAAAAACTTGTTAGGGGCTTATTCACTTGAAAAGCTCATTAGCGCTCACGCCTTCAAAAAACAAAATAGCTACTAAAAGCTCAGCACTGCAAGAAAAAAAATGTAATGTAAACCAAGAACCCCTTTCCGTTTTGTCCCTGAGATAGCTTAGTTAACTAGATAACATTTTGTGTTCCTTTGTAGTCTTATCATATCCTACAGTAGGGAAGCCATGCTTTAATTTTTACTTTTAAAAATAATTCCCCCCTAAAGTCAGCCAATTAAGGCGACACTGGGGAGGTTCGCCTTATTATCGTGCATGATGTGTGCCTCCTGCCTTTTCTTTTTTTGTGTGTGTTATTTTGTTTTGAACCGGAGTCTAACTTTCCCTAACAAAAAAAGGAGATCGAGGGTTGGCGAAAATGTAGTTCATCTCTCCTTCACTTTATTTCCTTCCCCCAATCCTCTCATGCGCCGTTTTTCTTTTCTTTCTTCTTGACTTGATATTCTGTTTTCTTTATTTTTATTTTGCGTCAGACTCGCCGCGCTCTGTCAGAGAACTTCTTTGGTGAAAATTTGAACAGTGCGCTCAGATTGCGTCGCTCTTTCGTACGCGCCACTTTCGTTATGCTTCTCCGCCGCTTTCCGCGATCTTTCGAAATGCGCCCGAGGGTCGTGCTTGCTTTCTGAGGGGGCCCGGTTTGTTTGCGAATATGGGGACAAAAGGGCGATGCGCTTCGCATCTCGCGTTTCAGGAATGGCAGCCAGTGTGTGTGTTTGCGTGCGTCCGTGTGTGCTTGTGGAGGGAAGGCAGTAGAGAAAGGGGACCGGTACAAAGGAAGTCCCGGTCGTGAGCATTCTGTGGGTTCCTTCTCTCATCCAGGCCTCCGTCCGTCTTTGCCTTGGATTCCATGCGAAATGAGAAAAAAATATTAAATAAGGAAACGATCACGTCGAAATTCGAAGACAGTCTGACGAAACAAAGTCGGTTAGAACCGAACGATAGAAAAAACGGAGGTAGCAAAATGTTCGGGAATAAAGCAGAGGGAAAGAGCCACCTCTTTTCCCCCGCAGTCTCCTTTGGAAAAGGGAATGGTGTCGAAGCTTGAAGAGAAGTGGTTTGCGATGTACCCGTGCTTTTTTTGTTATTATTTACATCCTAACATGAAGAGTCCCCGCTTTGCACGGGCGGGCCGGCGTGCGGGCATTAATGACTGGCAAAATTCCTGGAATGTTGAAAAACCTTGGCACCGCTCATCGACGTGCACTGCGAAGCAGTTGGGTGCGCCCACCCGCAGTTCCGACTCAATAAGTCCTGCCTCGATGACGAAACAACCAGAAGAAAGGCGATTACCTCGCTCAGCCCACCAGTATCCCCCTTTTCATAGCCTTTCTGTGTTTGAATTAGTCCTGCCTTGCTTCATTTTCGTTGAAATACTGCCCTGTTCTATTCTTTTTCCAAATTCTGTCGCCCTGGTCTGAATGGACAGTGGGTGAGCGAGGAGACAAAGGCTGAGTCTTCATGCTGCAACGGCTCTGGACCTCGCATCGGCAGCTTCGCATAGTTAGAGCATGAGTGCAGAGCTGATCATTCTTTCCTCCTCTCTATCTCTCTCTCTCTTTCCCTATATTGGCGGCAAAATTAAATGAGACGGCGAGCGGTTCGTCTGAATGGACCGCTGCCGTGGAGGCGAAGGCTTAT